>NW_011267398.1:0-395 GCF_000146605.3 Meleagris gallopavo
ACTTGACAGCAGAAGACGCAGAAAGCTTCTCTCTGCAAAGGAAGGCTGAGGTCTATGGGAGGGTTGGGTTTGTTTTGGAGCTGGAGTTGGGTCAGCATCACTTGTCGTCACTGCCTCTGCTGAGCTCCAAGTGATTCAGGAGCACAGCTGATGGAGGGGAAATCCAGATGGATTAGATCAACACAAGAAAAATCAATAGCATTCCTTCTATGGAGAGAAATCTAAAGGAAAAATATCCTTAGACGTTGCACCTACGTATCAGCTCTCTTAAGCATTGACTTGCCTGCGCTGATGCTCTTCGTGTTGAAGGGCAGAGCAGGAATGAAGGTCCCTCTGGCTGTTCCATTCAGATCTGTGAAAATGGAGCCTCATACTGCCACACAGAAGGATTCTGA
>NW_011267400.1:0-347 GCF_000146605.3 Meleagris gallopavo
ATGCAAATGAATTTGAAATAAATTAAAGGAAATAGTTTTCCCCTAGAGTATATTCAGCTGTAGGACTCTATTGTGAGATCTATTTTCAACTAGAATTTGGAATAAGAAGCCACTGAACAAAATGCAGTTGCCAATTGTGAAGAGGCATAGCTGGATAAAATCACACCCATCTCCAAAATACGATCATCTATTTAAAATCTGGAGGAGTAGGATGAAATCTGTACTTGTGTGGTTTTACTTGTACATCTCATTGTACTTGGTGTTTATTTTTTGTTTTTTTCTTTGTTCTACATTCAACATTTTTAAGGCCAGAAATGTCTTTTTTGTTGTTCTTGTTTTGTTTTGTT
>NW_011267401.1:0-387 GCF_000146605.3 Meleagris gallopavo
GTGCTTCAGCCATCATACTGGGAGAAGAAGGCTACAGGCAGATCTCAAAAAAAAAGAAAAAAAAGAAGGGGAGGGATGGAGGAATGGAACAGAGATTAAAGATAGTTTTTATTATCCACAGTAATGGAAGCTTAAAGTTGGAAAAGAAAGAAATAGAAAACCAGGAATGAACATGTCCAGGTTTTTACACCATGTGTTTCATGTGGAGCACTGTGTTGCTCAGTCACCAGGCAAGCATGTGCGAGATCTGGCAAGATAAGGGGAGGAAGCAGCAGGAGCTGTTACAAGGAAATCTACAACCAAGACCATGGGATCTTTGGAAAAGTTGTGCTAATCATTAGGAAAATCATGTATGCAATGGAAGTTCTACTGTGCATATTTTTGTTT
>NW_011267402.1:0-411 GCF_000146605.3 Meleagris gallopavo
GAAACAGTAAACTTGATTTATTGAAAAAAAAATCTATTACATTTATTCCTTTATTACACAGGTTTAAAATATTTAAAAATAGCTCTTATGGGCATTACACTTAAATTTTATGACATGTTTATTGGACTTTGAAGAAATGTACAATACGTCGTTTGACAGTATATTTTAAAAAGGGCCTTATGTACTAAATTTGTTTTTTTTCCATAGGTTTTATTTTTCTTATCAACATTTGTTCAAGTCATATATATTAAGGGAAGAGGGAAATAAAATTACACAAAAAGAACGTCTGCAAATACAAGTAGTAATTTTATTGCAATAATACCGTAGCTAAGTGGTCTGGGGGGAATCGGAACAGTTTGGAGCTCAGTACAATTACAACACTGTGGAATTCAACAGAGGAATTATTTATTT
>NW_011267403.1:0-498 GCF_000146605.3 Meleagris gallopavo
TCTGGCAGCTCTGTCTACCTGATGGTTATTTTGCTGCTCTTCAGTAGCCCTATTCTTGGGCACATGGGCATCTACGTGACGCACCTTTATAACCATATTCTTTATTCGGGCAGCAATATCTTTCCACAGGTCAGCAGCCCAAATAGGTTTACCCTTTCTTTGCCAGTTGTTTTGCTCCCACTGCTGTAACCACCCCCATAGAGCATTTGCCACCATCCACGAGTCAGTGTAAACATAAAAGCATTGGCCACCTCTCCCGTTCAGCAACATCCAAGGCCAGTTGGACAGCCTTTACCTCTGCAAATTGGCTCGATTCTCCTTTTCCTTCAGTGGCCTCTGCAACTTGTCGTGTGGGGCTCCACACAGCGGCTTTCCATCTGCGGTGTTTCCCCACCAATACAACACGATCCATCTGTGAATAGGGCATATGTCTTCTCATTTTCGGGTAGTTCATTATATGGTGGGGCCTCTTTAGCTACGTGATATCTCTTCTGCTGG
>NW_011267404.1:0-458 GCF_000146605.3 Meleagris gallopavo
TTCAGAATCTAAGATGATTCTTTGATATTTGGGGAGAACTTTCATGGAAAGAACAAGTGTATTAAGAAGAATGATCATTCTGGGAAGAAAAAATAACTAAACTGTTCATCCTTTAAAAATCTAATTCCAGAAATATTGCTGAAATCAGAGGTCCAGCCTTGATTTAAATGTATGAGATATAATTGTTCTAAATAGAGTAACATGCTATGCTGTCATAAGGTTGCTATATAGCCTAGGCCACAGAAACAGAATCAGAATCACAGAATCACAGAATTGTAGGGGTTGGAAGGGACCTCTAGAGATCATCGAGACCAACCCCCCTGCCAAAGCAGGTTCCCTACACCAGGTACACTTCCATGTAGTTCTGTCACTTGCATATATGAAAATTGATCTTAGTAGCTCTGAGTTGAAATACTTGAAAACAAATTTCAGTGTTTGAACCTGTCTTCTTCCTTTAG
>NW_011267405.1:0-372 GCF_000146605.3 Meleagris gallopavo
CTTTTGAACCTTGGATTTCCTGGCCAGTTTGTGTCTCCAGTCTCTATCAGAAGTTGTTATGTAAAGAACTTAGTGTTTTCTGATAGATGACTCACAGTGAAACACAGGGATTTGGTTGTGAGCTCAATAAAAAAAAAAGAAAGAAAGAAAATGTGAATTTGTAGCATTGGATCTTCCACCAGGTTGTGACATAGCAGAAATTATATGTTTAGAACATGAGGAATGTCAGTATGTTCGCTTCATGCCTAACTTTCAATTTAATGCCCAAACCATTACCCATCTTTACTCACCTGTATTATTTGATTCTGCAGTTAGTTTTAGAAGTGTGTGTACTCAATTGTGCGTCTTCCTTAAATAATTGAAACTTGCTTT
>NW_011267406.1:0-467 GCF_000146605.3 Meleagris gallopavo
ATAGATTTACACTTTGGAACAGAAATTAAAACTATGACAGTGTATTTTTGTTGTTGTTTGCTTGTTTTATAGCTACCTCTCTTAATGCATCCTCCTATATATAAATGGCTCAAAAATAGCCCATGACTCTAGGTTAATATAAACAACCAGAAACAACCGAATTTAGGCTAGCAACAAGTACCCATGGGAACTTTGTTATTTATTTCAATGGGAAAAACTTTAGGTTTTAATTTTTATTATTTGTGCCAACATACTGTAAATCTAAACGAAAACACAAAAAGAGAAAAAAAGGGAGAAGGAAAAAAAAAAAGAAAAAGAAAAAGAAAACTTAAAAGTTAAAAGGTTAAATACCAAACGGCATTTTCAGCAGTTCATAGAACTGCTCACATAGAGTTGTCTTGCATGCACTCACAGTGCACGTTTTTCTTAAACTCAGGATCTTTTCTCTTGTAAATTGAAAAATGCCT
>NW_011267407.1:0-439 GCF_000146605.3 Meleagris gallopavo
ATGAAAGATCCACCAAGGAGCTCCATCTGTTAAGCTCTAGAGGATGACGTACTTCATTAAGTGCACATGTTGCTTGGTGTCATCTAACTTTGTATCTTGGCAAGAAAAAAAAATAGACGGAGTCTTTGGTGGTGAAGATTAAAAATGTCATGTGGCATCAGCAGCTAAGAGGTTAACTAAATTTATATGAAAGTATCTTCCTTTACTCTTTTTCTGTGTGACACGAAGAGATTGCACTAAGGGACAAACTTTTGGTAAAAGATATGGCAGAGTAGTTTTGGGATATCTGTAACACTGCATTTCTGTATTCACATCTCTGCTTCAGTTTGGGCTTGGCTCTCCCTGAAAAGAGCTCCATCCAAGAGGAATGTAGGGAAAGGAGTTCAACTCCGTGAGACAACTTAGGATATCCCATAATTCTGTGATTCCATGACTCGGT
>NW_011267408.1:0-409 GCF_000146605.3 Meleagris gallopavo
ATTGAATAAAGGTTGGAATTCCTCTTTAATGATTGTGGTTACTACCAGCTGGATCCCAGAGAAACATGGGCTGCACACTCAAGTGAGCAATAATGGAGGATTCCAGTGGAAAATTAATAGACTGACAAATACTTTTTATGCTTGATGAACTGTAATTGCACAAGGAGGCCAAATGCTAATGGTTGAACATAGCCTAACCAAAAAGATTTATGCAGTGGTTATGGAGATTATAATAATTTGGCTTTTTCCTCAAAGGAACTCTTACAATTAGATAAAACAAAAACAAAACAAACAATAACAACAACAAAAAAAAAAACACACAAGAAGAACCTCCAAACAGTCCCTACCCAAAAAAAGTAACAATGGTAGAAAAACTAACTACTGCTCATGTCCTCTTTTGCCTTTTTGT
>NW_011267409.1:0-356 GCF_000146605.3 Meleagris gallopavo
TTCTCTGATATTTTGGGAGTTTCTGTATATCTGAATTAAAAAACAGAAGATTCACTTCAGGATAACGTGCAAATATATATTTCTTCTTGAAATATAAAATAGACTAATGTGTTTTTTTTTTAATTTTGAAATTAAGCTGCAACTAAATTTCAAAGTACGGTTTCAGGGTGGGTTTTTTTTTAGATGAAATCTCAAAACATTTTATTTCAGAAAATGTTGTAGAAAAATGTCCTTTATTATTTACAAGCAAAATATTTCAGCAGTGAACAAAATGTTGGAAGCAATACAACTGCTCCACTATTCTTCTCCATTTTAACACCCCTGGAAATATCTAGATCATCTAATCTCCATCTCCA
>NW_011267410.1:0-421 GCF_000146605.3 Meleagris gallopavo
CCCCAGAGGGCCAAAAAGGTCTTGACTGTTTTGTTCAATCACATTTAAAGAAACAGAACAACAACATTCTGAATGGGAAAAAGATTTCTATCTTTAGTCTGAGCAGTTAAGCAAGTTGAGAAAATATATCAGGAACAGCCTGTACAAATCAGAATGGAAATAATCCTGAAGGGGACTGCTCCCCAAGAAGGAATTGCACAAAAACACACCATCCAGAAATTAGATGAAAGACATAGTAAAGCTTTCAAATTTTAGATGCATATAAACACGTATCTTTAGCATTACAGCTACTTTTAAGCCTTCACCAATTGAAATGTACCTTACTGAGGCATACCAATAGAAAACATTTGGTTACAGATGCCTCAGTCAATAGGGAAAATGGACAAAGAGCAAATATAAAGCTGCTGCATTGGATATTACC
>NW_011267411.1:0-349 GCF_000146605.3 Meleagris gallopavo
TGGCATTATCTCAATTGTCTTCTAAAAATCATGTGTAAATGAAATAAACTTCATTGCAATAGACTTAATTATAGGTAGAAAGTACAGTCTTCATATATATATTCTGGAAAAGAAATTTTAATATTAAAAAAAATAGGAATATGAGTTCTGCATGCAAAGGGAGAATGATCAGGAGAGTATATGTGTGGCCTCAGACAAGATTGTAGGATTTCTAAATACGTAGAATACAAAACTTTATTATTATTCTAGTTCTCAGGTATCAAAGTGAAATAGTCTACCTTTTTTTTTTATTCTCTTGAATTCTACCTCATTTTCTGATTCAATTAGGTAAGAAGCAGTAATGTTATTT
>NW_011267412.1:0-518 GCF_000146605.3 Meleagris gallopavo
CCTGCCCCTGAGAAGTTAGAGCCTGGCACCCACAGAATAAAATGGCCATGGAAGGTGCAGGTAGGACCCAAGTGGTGTGGCCTACTTGCACCTTGGGGGAGATTGTTGGAGGTGGGAGGCTCAGGAGTCCCTCCGGTAATAGGTACGTGGCCTACTGGCACGGTGGTCAACACTCCGATTTTCATTGCTAAAGGGACTCCCATCATGTCCCTATGGCAGATCAGGACACCTCCTTTGCTGCCTGATATTATGATGCAGCCGCAACCATCCGGCCGGAGAATGTGGTACAGGCGGCCAGGACGTGCCCCTGTACAAGCGGAACTGTTGACCCAGGATAGAAACACGGCCTGTATTTTGCCCTGGAGGGCAGACCTTCCCCTCTTGCTACCTCTGAAACATCTGTATTTCTCCCCGTGAGTCTTTGAGCCTTCAGGATCACCGGAAGGAATGAAATGTCATCAAAACGTTCCAGTGTTACTGTCAGATCATGTGTAACACCCGGCGATGGTCTGCATGGG
>NW_011267413.1:0-525 GCF_000146605.3 Meleagris gallopavo
AAAGCTGTTGGTTTGTTTGTATCATGCCATTATCATTCCATTTCCCCGGAAAATTGCAGAATTAAGGAGAGAAAAAAAGAAGGAAAAAAGAAGATGCTTTTTAGTCATGAAGTTAAGCTGCCAGGTCTAGTACCGAATTTCACATAGATCATGCATATAATGGAGGAGCACTTGGAGCCACTAAATGGATCCATCAGCTGAAATCAGAGCAAAGGGCAATAGGCAGAGTAAGTGAAACAAAAGGTTTAGATTAATTACAATCAATTTGTCCTCAGATAAGGTTTAAAAATAGGAAATAAAATATGGTAGAATTCAAGAGGTGAGGGAAATGATTTTAATTATATTGGCTGTAAAGATAATATAACTGTCTAACTTGTTTCAAGCTTGGGGTATAAATATTGTTGAAAAGGTTACAGCTAGCAGGAAGAGGAAGGCTGCCAGACGACGCTGCTCTTGCTGCCAAATACCAAGGCAGGTGGAGGCCTCTGGAGTGAGAGGATATCATTTCCATGGAAACACATGAGC
>NW_011267414.1:0-486 GCF_000146605.3 Meleagris gallopavo
TATAAGATACATAAAATCAAGATTTCCTCTAAATTTTTGAACAAAAGGGGTATTATTTTGCTGTAAATATCTGCCCTTTCTCCCTCTTATTGCCCTAGAAAAGACAGAAATGAAACATGTATTATTAATATAAATATGTCTTGCAGAGACATTTCTCAAAATAAAATCTAAGTAGAAGAGTTATTTAGGATTGCTGTATTCCACAGAAGAAATTTTTCCCTTACACATAAATTTTATTTTAAGATCCAGTAGCAAATTAACTATTTAAAAAGGCAACTTCAGGAAAGCAAACATTCTTTGCAAAGCCTTTGAAAATGACAGACCTAAAAATGGTTTTCAAAACCTAGATTTCAAAATTCTGAATTTTTAAAACCGAAGGTTGTTTAAGCTCCTAACTTATTCATGATCTAAATAGAAAGGAAATATGGCATTCAATGGCATAACATGTGAAACAGTAGGAATGAGAAATACCATTACAATTACCTG
>NW_011267415.1:0-537 GCF_000146605.3 Meleagris gallopavo
TTAACTAGTGCTGCCCTGCTAGCTGATAATATTAATTTTGAGTATTTATTTATTATATGTCAGATTTTTAAATGATGTGCTAAAAATGTTGCTTTTTAAAGTGTCATATTTATCTCAATTACTTTGGTGATGGTGTAACACGATTTCACAAGCAGAGGAATCAATATAAGTGGACCTGAGAAAGGTAGAAACTGTATCATGTAGGCAAGACATATGTGTGAGAGGCAAGCATTTCCTGAGTTATTGTTACTGCTCTTGTCATTGTAGTGTACAGCTAACATGCAGAGGAAGGTTGGCAATTCAATCTAGCAAAAAGTTTTTTGTCCTGGGAAATGGCCTAAAATTATGTGCCTTAATACAATCTAGAAGTAGTGTATGAAGCTGCATGACTGAGAAGAAGCTGTTTTAGTGCTCACCACTGGAATGGTTTTGTTTTCCTTCTTTAGGTCTTCGGGTGAACGGGGAGCTTATTACTGCTTACCCCAAGTGGTGGTCGTCCGGGTACCAACACCTTGGGTCCAAAGTGACAGTGATATT
>NW_011267416.1:0-489 GCF_000146605.3 Meleagris gallopavo
AGATTTGGGTTTTGGTTTGGAAAGAAATGCATTTGGGGAGTTACATATGTCTTTCTGTTGTCCATTCCTATGGGAAGCAGAATTGTTAAGGAAAAGCAGTCAAAATGCGTAGAAACTACAAGGCTGTATTCAAAGTTAGGTCTCAGTTGGACACTTGCTGATGTTGCTGGGAGAAAGTGAAGAAGAGGGAACTTTGAAAGTGCTGCATACAAAGGAACCTTTTTGTTGCTTTCAGAACTCTTTGACATTCTTCTGTATGCGTAACTTACTAAAAAGAGTGCTGCTAAAATGGTTCTTAGGTCTGAGGTCATTTTGAATAGGAATACTCTTTAATCTACTGTGTTTGTTGCTGAGAAGCTCAGTGTGAGCCAACCATGTCTGCTTGCAGCCCAGAAATCCAGTATCTTTGGCTGCATCAAAAGCAGTATGACTAGCAGAGCAAAGGAGGTGATAATTTGCCTACATACTGCTCTCATGAGGCCTGTAGTA
>NW_011267417.1:0-429 GCF_000146605.3 Meleagris gallopavo
TCTTTGTAATGTCATGGTTTAATTGCAAGGGTCACATTGTTTGCCAAAAAATGTGAGGGTAAATGAGGAACCAATGGTGCTGCGCTGTATGCAAGTTGACAATGAGTATAGCTCCTTGAATTGAGTCTATTATATAGGTCTTGTAGTGTTATATGGATGATGAAATTCAGGGACAAGCAGAAAACTTGTAAATGTGTATCTAACTAAATAAGTTTAAAAAAAAAAAAGTTTAGCACAGTCCTCTGCAGAGGAAATGGGTGTGGGGTTAGACCATGCAGGGTGAAATGAAATCTTCTATTCAGTAAGAGGAAGATCTTTTGAATTAAGCTTATACTAAAGAGTTTGAGGGCAGATTTTGTGATGTTAAAACCTTTCATGAAAATGTGTAAGTTTGTTATTTTTTAATTGATCAGTAGAGTGAGAATATTT
>NW_011267418.1:0-532 GCF_000146605.3 Meleagris gallopavo
TTGCCTTGTGGCATTACTTACGTGACCATGGAGAAGATATGAAGGAGTGGCATAAACAACCTACTCCTGTACTTCAAGCACGGGTAAGAGAGTTACAAGACAGATCAACCACCAAGGTGAACTTCTCCAAAAAGGTGATTGCTCCAGTTGCTGCAGACAATGAAGGTAACAAATAGAGGGGCCCTGCCCCCAGCCAGGGGGGGGAAAGGATAATAGAGTTTATTGGACTGTGTGGATTAGATGGCCTGGCACATCAGAATCACGAAAATATAAGGCCCTGGTGGATACTGGTGCACAGTGCACTCTAATGCCCTCGAGTCACCAAGGGACAAAATCAATTTATGTTCATGGGGTGACTGGAGGTTCCCAAGAGCTGACTATGTTGGAGGCCAAAATCAGCCTCACTGGTAAAGACTGGCAAAAGCACCCTATTGTGACTGGCCCAGGGGCTCCACGTATACTTGGTATTGATTACCTCAGAAGGGGATATTTTAAGGATCCCAAAGGGTATCGATGGGCCTTTGGAATAGCT
>NW_011267419.1:0-493 GCF_000146605.3 Meleagris gallopavo
CTTGTTTTCAGCATGGATTTCAGCATTCACTCCCTTTATACTTTCTCTGACCTTCAGCAAATCATTTTAACTTTCTCTGCTGATCTTTAACTTCTCACATGTACAGTGAGAACCTTGTAAGTTACAGTTAAGTGCAAAGCATTGCTTTTATTCATGAAAAATATTCATAACTTTGCCAAGATATGGATAATAAAGACGATTTCTGACAGAGAGTAAACAAGCAAAATCCATTGAAAGTACAATTTGATACAGATTTACACCTTGCTTGAAGATTCAGTTAAGAGGTGAAAAACTTTTATTTTATTACATAAAAAAATGCATTAAGAAGACAAATCTACTGAAAAATAAATCCCAAATGCCTAAAGTCTCTTCTTCAGCTCTTGAAAAATAAAAGATTCTAAACACTTCTTTTATCGAGGCCTCTTAAATGGAATACTTTCCAGAGAAGGTAGTGATTAATCCAATTGACTAGTATGAGCAAATTTGGTGCTTG
>NW_011267422.1:0-419 GCF_000146605.3 Meleagris gallopavo
AAAAGAAAGACTCCAAATTATACTGGTGTTTCTTTCAGAAGTCTGTACTGACATGACTAGCATCATCTCAGAATTGTAATATAGAAGTTAGTCATCAGCTTCTTAGCTTCTGGCCATTGATGTTCTGTGGAAAAATGCACACAAATAAATGGCTTCCGATGCTGTTTGCACACTGCTGCTATGGAGAGAAGCAAGAAACAGCTCTTTTTAGAAAAGCCACCTTAATTCATAAAATTATTTTGGAAGCAACCTGTCCATATCTCTGTCTGAATGATACACTAATTCAAGTATAAAACTGGTAACTGAATACTGGTTCTGCAATATGGTAAACAATCCCATTCCTTCATTTCAGGTGGGTCAGAAGTCATGAGAACATATATCCATGTGTTGAAGATATTTCTGTTGCTCTTTAAAGGATT
>NW_011267423.1:0-488 GCF_000146605.3 Meleagris gallopavo
GACAAGACAGAAAGAAAGAAGAGCAGAGGAGAAGAAGAAGAAGAAAGGATGCAGGTAAGAAAGAAGTGCAGAAGATGAAAGTGCTACAGAGAAAACGGTTGGATACAGGCAAGACAGCAAAGCAATGAGGAGATGAGCACAAGAGGAGAAGAGCAGAAGAAGAAAAGACACATTAGAGAACAAGAGCCTTGAGAGGAGTAATTGGTTATACAGGAAAACAATACGCACGTCTGAAATGGTGATTTCTTCAGGAGACTCGAGGGTGTTCCTCTTCAAGAACAAGGACAATACGTAAAGAAATCAGGATGGATGTAATTTGAAAATTCTTTTCAGCTGACCTGGCATCCTGGGGCAAGCTGAACACTAGACAGGACACCAGTACAGAAAGAGAGAACTAACAGCACAGGGGGGTGCCATAGAGAAACTGGAAAGTGACCAAATCTCTGCTCAGATAGAAACTGCTGTGTGAGGAGAAAGCTGATGGTGAT
>NW_011267424.1:0-321 GCF_000146605.3 Meleagris gallopavo
CATTTACAATCTCTGGTATTTCTTTAAAAGTTTGAATCTGTCCTCGTCTAGACAAACAACAGAAAACTTGACTAGTATCAACCATGAAAAAAGTTACAGCTTCTGGATTTCTACTGACAATGAAAGCACTGAAACCTAGACTATGAATATCACATAGTACATATTTGTGAGATCTTTTTATTATGTATTTTTGTCCTCAAGAAACAATTTGTTGAGGTAAAAAGAATGTATGATCTGGTTGTCATGCAGTATCTCTACCATCTGGATATTGAAAAGACATGCATAAAACAAGATCACACATTATATTGAATTGAAAAAAAA
>NW_011267425.1:0-411 GCF_000146605.3 Meleagris gallopavo
ATAACTACTGGGAGCTAACTACACAGGAGAGAAAATAGATCCAAAGGGGAAAAGAAGCCAATCGTAATAGCTGTAATAACTGACAATTAACATTTTTAATTGCAAGGCAGATCGTGCCGTAAAGGGGTTAGAGATTGTACCTTTTCCCTGCAAAGGTTTTGTTACTGTACAACAAAGATGTTACTGTACAACAAGACAAAAAGAAAGTTCTAACACCTTCACTTACTGAACCAAATACACTCTAACTCTAGTATGAGCGTGAAAAAGATTTTTGTATCAACCTCACCTTAGTTTTTGTATATATGTTAATAATCTGTTGTTCAGTTATGCTACACATAATTCGCTGTGTTGTAAGATCTAACATTTTAGTATGAAGTTCCTGTTTCCTAGCACTAAGAATTGTGTGTGATG
>NW_011267426.1:0-513 GCF_000146605.3 Meleagris gallopavo
CAGGTAGGACCCAAGTGGTGTGGCCTACTTGCACCTTGGGGGAGATTGTTGGAGGTGGGAGGCTCAGGAGTCCCTCCGGTAATAGGTACATGGCCTACTGGCACGGTGGTCAACACTCCGATTTTCATTGCTAAAGGGACTCCCATCATGTCCCTATGGCAGATCAGGACACCTCCTTTGCTGCCTGATATTATGATGCAGCCGCAACCATCCGGCCGGAGAATGTGGTACAGGCGGCCAGGACGTGCCCCTGTACAAGCGGAACTGTTGACCCAGGATAGAAACACGGCCTGTATTTTGCCCTGGAGGGCAGACCTTCCCTCTTGCTACCTCTGAAACATCTGTATTTCTCCCCGTGAGTCTTTGAGCCTTCAGGATCACCGGAAGGAATGAAATGTCATCAAAACGTTCCAGTGTTACTGTCAGATCATGTGTAACACCCGGCGATGGTCTGCATGGGACTGATGGAACATTGGACGGATCTGCACCTCATGACCGTATGCCTCCGGTAAC
>NW_011267427.1:0-497 GCF_000146605.3 Meleagris gallopavo
AAGTAGTGCCTGCTGTCGGGAGGGGAATCAGTAACTCTTTGCATTTTCTGTTCCACAAGATATGCAAAAACAATGCAATAATATTAATTTTAAAATACAATCGTAAGTCGTGTTGGCATTAAAACTGTATAGAAAAAAATTAACGGGGTGGGGGGACAACCAAGCAGAAGGCGTTACGCTTCAATATATTCCGTGTGATGTTTTATTGCATTGATGATGTTTCTGTTGAAGAAACCGTTATACTTGAATTCAGGTCAGTTTCGGTATTTTTCAAATATTTTTTTAAAAGGAATTGCAATTGTGCCAAGCAAATATATCGAATCGAATTAAGTTTGTTTAAGAAGAAAAAAAAAAGAAAAAAGAAGTCACTTCTTGTATATTTTGCTGCATGTCAAGTGAATCATTTCGTATTTGGAATGTGCCAAAGCTTTACCTTTGAACTTTTAAGTGCTTTCTACGTGTGGTCGGGGACAGGGGTACTATTTTTTTTCCTTTTT
>NW_011267428.1:0-461 GCF_000146605.3 Meleagris gallopavo
TAGGAGAAGGCCACCCACTTAGTGTATGAAGGCAGAGGATGTAATCTTTCTAGATTTCAGGGAGGCCTTTGATGCTGTCCCTCGTGGCATCCTTCCAGACAAGTCATCCAAAGGTGAGATGGACAGGTGCAGGCTCTAGGGAGTGGCTCAGTGGCAGAGCTGAAGGAGTCCTAGTGAATGGGGCTCCCATTGACTTGGATGCAGGAGAGGCGTGCATCCTGTGCAGGTTTCTTTTCCATAGCTGCTGATATGTAAGTGGGAAGTGCTGGAGGCTCCCTGGAGGGATGAGAGGCCTTAGGGAAGAATCTGGATAGATCAGAGCGTTAGGCAATCAGCAGTGGCATGGAGTTCAGCAGAGGAAACTGCCAGGCACTGTGCCAGCAATGGAATGAGGACAGAGATGCAGATTAGGAGACAAGTGTCTGGAGAGCAGTACTAGGGCAGGGTCTGGAGGTGCTGGT
>NW_011267430.1:0-457 GCF_000146605.3 Meleagris gallopavo
AAAACCATCCAGGAAATTCCGATGAAATCCCAGCGCGCAGCAGCCCTGCCCCGGCGGGGAGAGGCGAAGAAGGGCTTAATGCTCATTAATTACCACCACGGGTCAATTATTGCAAGGAGGAGGGAAACAATCAGCAAAGCTTCTTGCCATCACGTGTTCTTTAAGCTTCCAAAAATAAGTGCCCTTTGCAAATCAATCCAGCACTGAAAACGTTGCAGGGGGAGAGGTGTCTGTGCAGAGGGTGTTTATATCCAATAAGCAGGCGCTTCAGGCTGGGGCTGCTGCTCCCACAGGGGTTTTCCACGCACCCAGGGGTGCATAAACCAATGGGAAATTGCACTGGAGGGGGGTTCCGCTCCCTTTGGGGCCTTTTCCTGGGAGAGCTGGCTGTGTGCTGCTCACCGATCCTCACGGGGACGTGGGGTGCGCATCGCGGTGCTGCCGGGGCCCCCTCCAC
>NW_011267431.1:0-416 GCF_000146605.3 Meleagris gallopavo
GGAATGAAAGAAAAAGAGAGAAGATACCCTCACACCCATCAGATCCAGTTCCACCTGTCATACAGATTCTGGTGGGTAGCAGAGGCCTTGGTGAAGTGCTTTTGAGGTGCAAGGAAACTCTGAGGTCTTGGGAGTGCAAGGCAATGAAGGGCTGGACTTCATGTGTTGTAGGAGAGACACTCATCATCAGTAGTGTGATGCAGTACTAGGACACAAGTAGGACTGCAGCACCAAAGCTGTCCCAAGCACTCATTCCCATCACTAGTCCACGCTGTGGAATGTGCTGGGTCAGTAATGGGCACCAGGCCTCATCTTCAGCCACCCTTGGACCCCACACCCACATCCCACCACTTCTAAGAATGAGGAAAGGACACCCAAACTACCTCGACCAGTAATGTTGGCCAGAGGAGACGTGC
>NW_011267432.1:0-458 GCF_000146605.3 Meleagris gallopavo
GGATGCGATGCTGGAGACGTAGCGGTGCGTGGCCTCGCTGGGTGAGGGCTTTGCTGCCGTTCCTTCTTGCTCGGGAGCTCAGGCTGCGCCGAATGAGCCTCTGCAAGCAGGATGTAGAATAAGTGCAGTGCAGTTACTTATTGACTAAGACAAGCAACAGGAAAAGAACCGCAGAGAAACGTGACTTTCAGAAGGGATCAGTGTGCTGCACCCTTTGAGAAAAGCTGCAGAGTGGCTGCTGGCAAGCAGGCATCAGCCAGGAGGGCTGCTCCTCCCAGAGTGTTCTGCAGGCGCTCCTTAACCGTGCGTGCGGGCGCTTCTCCAGTCAGAGCCGTGAGCCGTTCCTGTGGCTTTTTCTCTTCTTCTAGAGGTGTTCTTGGTTCTCAGCTGTTTCTCTTGCTCCACAGCTGCTGCTCTGACAGTTTTCCTGTATTCCAACATGACGTCATCTGCCTTTT
>NW_011267433.1:0-469 GCF_000146605.3 Meleagris gallopavo
AATTTACACAACATTTGTGCTTGTGTAAATAAGGTTTGCTGTTATGCTAATGTGCGATTGCACCACTGGTGATGTTTTGAAGGATAATTCACAATTTTAAATTGTGCTGTATGACAGAAGAATTCAAGGATGTTTTAATCACAGCTTTCCTTAGCATTAATCAGATGTAAAAGCACAAGCTGTTTTGTCTGCTGCTCCCGAGCAGGCAGTGCAGAGACAAATGACTGAAAGGAGATTTATAGTTTTTTTCTACCTCAGATTTCCAATTAAGTCTCTGGTACTTAGTTAATACATTCCACTGGAAATCTCACGATAGAGCCAATATGCAGGAAGATCCATAACACTGTTTTAGGGGGAAAAAAGAAAAAAACAACCTAAAAGACAGCCTCCATAGATTTGCTAACAATAGCGTTTTTATTACAAATAACTGTAATTTTCCTCTGGGCATTGCTGCAGATTATGCTATTTT
>NW_011267434.1:0-454 GCF_000146605.3 Meleagris gallopavo
ATCTCAGCAGGGACTGTGACTGGATTCTCCCACATCCCAGGGGAGTATCCTGACCACTGGACTGTAGAATTCATTTGTCATTTTCCTCTTTCTTCTAGCCTTGTGAATATTTCATTACTTTTATATACAGATAAACACACACAAAATCATATATTCTCACATACATAGAATAAGATATATATTTATACCAATGTTTGCCTTCTTTCTTCAACTGGAAAACTGAAGAAAAAAAAAAGAAAAAACCAACAAACAAACATACAAATAATGGGCAGAAATGTACTTAAAAAGAAGAAAAAAAAAAAAAAAAAAGCCAAACCAAACTAAACCAAACAAAATGGAGCAACAAAGCATTTTTATGTAAGGAAGCAATTTTTTTAAGTATTAACATTACTGTCTCACAAGTGGCTGAAACACATCTCTGGCCTACTGCAATGACTCCCTGTATATGTATATT
>NW_011267435.1:0-505 GCF_000146605.3 Meleagris gallopavo
ATATATATTGGTAATTTACTACATCAATAGTTTTTGGAGAATATATAGAATTATATAAAGAATTATATAGATTATAATATAGAATTATATTATAAAGAATTAATGAAGATAATATCTCATACAAAATGGCACTTGTTGGAGACAAAAACTCTTTTGTCTGTGACACGTTTTTGCTATGCGTATTTCTTATGTATGGTGGACTAAGCTTCCTTGATACTTAGTTAATCAATGCCACTGAATACTTACATCTTGGGGGAGAAAGGAGCTGGACAGGTGAATACAGTACACAGCGTTACATGGATGAAACAAGAAGGTGCCATGAAGCAGGGAGAGAAGACTGAGGAGAAGCTATATACAGGTTCTATATAGTGTATACATCCATTCAACTTTGTCTTAGTGTAGTGGGAGTCTAGGAGTCAAGATGACTCAGTTATACCAAGATGATGAATGGGACTTTTGCATTGACTGTGCAGCTATACATTTCAGAAGTGTAGTTTGCCCAAGG
>NW_011267436.1:0-403 GCF_000146605.3 Meleagris gallopavo
CATTTATCTGGCAATCCCTGTTAACTTGGTTTATGCCTCTGTAAAAAAAAAACAAAAAAAACAAAAAAACCAAAAAAAACCAAAAAAACCCCAACAAAACAAAACAAAAAATAGTAGCCAAGATACAAAAGTGAGGACAGATCCTGCTTTCATAGGTCAGCTGTCTAGACACTTAAGTTAATCGCACATGAGTTGAGTTTTCCTTTCTTTAAAAGCAGAACAGTAAAGAGAGATGAAATGGAAAAGGGAGCTAAGTTATAAAACTATGGTTGTGTTGTATATTTCCTGCAATAGGAATTCTTAACTGAGTAGTAGAGTTCAACTTGATACAGAAATATTCCAGAAATATTTCTTCATATTCTGAAATGACAATATGGAATCTGTGTACTTTTTTTCCCATTTG
>NW_011267437.1:0-380 GCF_000146605.3 Meleagris gallopavo
AACAAAGCTTAACATAGTCTGCAGATCCACCACGTACAAACACCATGGAGAGAGAAAAAAATAAAAAGCTCGGCACTGCTACAATAATAATCACATACCCATGTTCACATACAAAATCGCAATGCTGGCAACCATAATGCAACACAATTATCAATAAACTACTTTTGGGAAAATATAGAACCTGGAGGGTCTTGAATCTCTCAAGCACCCCTTTTAACAGGACTCAAACCCCATTTCTCTTGGGGGGCTGGTCTCAAGTACCCCCTCTTCATTTCACTTCCAGGAAGCACAGAACCCAGAGGGTGTTGAATCTCTCAAGGACCCCCTTTAACAGGGACTTGAACTCTATTGTCTTGGAGGGCTGGTCTCAAGCTCCCCCT
>NW_011267438.1:0-332 GCF_000146605.3 Meleagris gallopavo
CGGGTTTTGTTGCCTGCCTTTGAAGACGCCTGCGAAGTTCTTCATGTTTAATTACGTGGTTAACATGCTAATCCTATTTTACGAGCTCTGTGGGCACAGCACAAGCACCTCATCTGGAAACTGATTTCTCTGTAGCGCCGTGGGCTGGTGCTGCTGGCTCCAGCTGGCTTGGCTTCAGGAGGGTTTGCTGCCTTAGACTGCAGTAGAATATTAAAAAAAAAAAAAAAGGCAGTTACTCTCATCCTCCAGTGTAGGAAACCTCCCAGGACAGGCTGCTGCTCTAAAACATGAGCACAATCGGGTCTTTCATTCCGGTTGCTTTTCTTCTTGTG
>NW_011267440.1:0-428 GCF_000146605.3 Meleagris gallopavo
AAGCTGTCTTCAACAACTTCAGCTCAATTCTTCAGAAACAGGTTTGTACATGCACTTCCCCAGTAACGTCTGGATTTAGACAGTGGCCTTGGTAGCTCTAAGTTGTGAAAGATGATCCAATGATCCCACAAATGTTAAGTCAATTAAGTAAAGAGAAAATATGAAGTCAAAGTTCAAGCACTTCCACATTCTTACTCATTTGTGACACCATCAGCCAATTTCTGTAGAAGAATCCAGCTGCCAGCATGCTGCTGCCAAAATAGTCTGTAGCAGGAAATACAAATATTATATTATCACAATAAAAAAACAAAAACCCCAAAAACAAAAACCCCAACAACCTTAGATGTAATTCAGTTAAATAGCCAACAAGACCTCATCCAGGCTCAATTAGATCTGCTATTAACAGTGGTAATTTTAGCTCTCATTAT
>NW_011267442.1:0-339 GCF_000146605.3 Meleagris gallopavo
AGACAGTATCTTTGGTCATAGACCCAAATACTGAGCAGATTACCTGGTTCTCCAGATCTTTTATTCTCAGGTGATCCATCCACTACCCAGGGATGCTCCCCACCTGCAAGCAGAAACACTTGTAGAGCAAGTATGTAGATAGGCAAAATCCTGCTTCAGCCCTCAGCATTCCTGTGCCCAAAACCCTCCTCTGACGTGCCCACTGCTGGGACACATAGTGCAAGGATCAGTATGGAACCACATTCGAAAATAAAGCTAGATAACTGCACACAATGAGTACTAATTACATCACTCATGATACTTCTGGAAGATAAAGGATGGCATAGAAAAAAAAAAAAA
>NW_011267443.1:0-371 GCF_000146605.3 Meleagris gallopavo
ATAGCTTCCTAAATCCACTAGGTTTTGCCCTGATCAGTCTGAGAGAAGGCTGTTCTCTTTTGGCCTGATTTTGTTGTCTGTGTCTTCTAAATATCTTTATTACTGACATTTCTTTTTTCAGATGAATTTTATAAATAATGTGTAACAAAGGATGCTCCAGTAACAGGTGTTGAAGTCTTCTGACTAATGTTTCAATCTGCAAACTATATCAAAACAGTGTATTTTAACTAAAATGTCCCTTAGTTCAGGGTACCAGAAGAAAGATTGAGAGTTCACATCAACTTAATATTATTTAAGGTTTAAAAAAAAAAAAAGTAGGAAGCAAAAACAAGTAAAGAAAATAACCTTCAAACACCTGGAGAAATAAAGAT
>NW_011267444.1:0-469 GCF_000146605.3 Meleagris gallopavo
TACACCAAAGTGAGTATTTCTTCCTTATTTTAAGTGTACAGAATCTTAATCTTCTTCTGAAAAATATTAAAAAAAATACAAAGTGTGCACTATAAATATGTTATTCCAAATTAGAAAATACCTTAATATTTTAAACCTAAATTAAAACTAAATCAGTCAGAACAATGTTTTGCTATGGAAGAAAAAAAAAACTAATTCACTAAGATCTGCTCATAACAGACGTATCATCAAACTCATTATCTTCTGTGAAACAAACTATTTTAAGAAAACTGAATTTTCCAGGGGAAAGCTGTTAGACCAAAACTTTCCAGCCACCCTTCATATCATAATTAATTGTTCTTAGGTAACCATTTAAATGCTTCATGTGTAAGCGTATTCAGTTTTCAGCTTTCAAAAAATGCAATTTCATTTTATTAAGATGAAGAAGAGAAAGATCTGTTTACTAAGGTGTCCCTATAATCAAGTAAAG
>NW_011267445.1:0-400 GCF_000146605.3 Meleagris gallopavo
CTGAAGGCAGCAGCTAGGAATAAGAAACCATAAGCTCTCTTTTGCAGCAGAGTGCTTGATTAGCATGTGCCAGATCTGCAAAAAAACTAGACCGCTGTCTGGATAAAAAATGCATCACTGAAGACACCAAAATGCTATAAATATTTCTGTTTTGTACTAGTATCACTTTCTCAGCAACATTTGAGAAGAGACAAGTTTAATTTTGGAAATGTGTCAAAGGATGCAGAGTTGACGAAAGAAATATTTCATGGAAACCCTAGGATTTCTTAACATTTCTATTATTATTAGAGCTTACAAACACAAATGCAAGGAGACTTATTTTAACTAATGCTTAGGTCAGCTGTTGGCTTGGTTTTGTTTTAAACTTGTAACCTTTATATCTGAAATTGATTTTATGAAG
>NW_011267446.1:0-364 GCF_000146605.3 Meleagris gallopavo
CTGGTGGAGAAATAAATGTTGTGGTAGGCTTGTCTGTGTTTGTGCACGATACCACAGAGAGAACAGTACTCTAGGCAAGAAGAGCATAGATTGTTTATCACTGTAATGCTAACAACATGAGACTAATTAGCTGTTGTGTGGTTTGGGAACCGGAAGAAACATCCACTTGGAGAGTCCTTTTACAGAATCCCCTCAGCTCTGTCAGCCGTGTTGCAGCCAGCTGGGCCCAGGGTGGAGAGAGCTAGGGAAATCCCTGCAGGGAAACCAATGCAGGATGGGTGGGACATAGGCAGCAGGTGCTGGGGGCTGCTGGTTCAGTGCTTTGGCTGTACTTAAAATATTATTCAGATATTTATGCTGTATC
>NW_011267447.1:0-503 GCF_000146605.3 Meleagris gallopavo
TATTTCACAAGTCGAGGCAGTCAGGTCAAGTCCCTGGTGAGGAGAAAAAAGGTGACAGCACACCTCTTAGGAAGGATAGAAAGTGTGACGCGGGGAACTACCAGCATGTCAGTCTCACCTCTGTGCTGGTCACGGATCATGGAGCAGATCATCCTGCAAGTGACTCTCAAGCACACATTCCAGTGCGTCACCACCCTGTGCGTGAAAAGCTGCCTCCTAAGAACCAACCTAAACCTCCCCTGTCTCACTTCAAAACCATTTCCCCTTGTCCTATCGCTATCCACCCTCCTAAACAGTCGTTGCTCCCTCCTGCTTATGCGCTCCCTTCGAGTCTTGGAAGGCTGTCATGAGCTATCTCCAGAGCTTTCTCTTCTCCCACACAAACAATCCCCAGTTTCCCCTCAACCTATTTTCTTTCTAAGAGAGGTGCTCCAGCCCTCTGATCATCTTCGTGGCCCTTCTCTGGACCTGCTCCAAAAGCTCCACATCATTCCCGTGCTCGG
>NW_011267448.1:0-441 GCF_000146605.3 Meleagris gallopavo
AGCAGGAGGGGGAACGACCGTTGATATGGGAGGATAGTGGTAGGACAAAGGGGAATGGTTTTAAACTAAGAGAGGAGAGATTTAGGTTAGATATTAAGAAGTTGTTTTTATTCAGAGGATGGTGACATACTGGAACAGGTTGCGCAGAGAAGTTGTGGCTGTCCCATCCCTGGAGGCATTCAAGACCAGGCTGAACGTGGCTCTGGGCAGCCTGGTCTGGTGTTTGGCAAATCTGCCCATCACTGGGGGGCTGAACTAGGTGATCTTTGAGATTCCTTTTTAATCCAGGCCATTCTCCGATTCTGTGATTCTATTCTATTTCCTAGATCCTGGGCCTTCTCCTAATCTCCAGTTGCTTTGCTAGCATTGTCTTGGTCTAAGCTTTAATGGCAGATGACTGCCATTTAGCTAGTATTTATTATCTTCACATGGGTAGCATTG
>NW_011267449.1:0-435 GCF_000146605.3 Meleagris gallopavo
AAAGGATCTTATAATCAGGAGAGTTTTTACACCAACAGTGACAGGACAAGAGGGATTGATTTTAAATTAAAAGAGAGGAGAACTAGATTAGACATCAGGGAGAAAATTTTCACCAGAGGATCGTGAGGCACTGGCACAGGCTGCCCAGAGATGCCTGGAGGTGTCCAAGGCCAGGCTGGATGGGGGCCTGGGCAGCCTGACCAGGGTGGCAACTCTGCCCATGGCAGGAGGGTTTATCAGATGGTCTTTAAGATCACTTCCAGCCCAAGACATTCTATGATTCTGTGTGGGGAAGTTCTGTTGCTTTCCCAAAGTCCCCCCTTCTCCCTCTTTTTTTTTAAACCCCATCCAATTTAAAACTGTTTCTCAGCTGTGTGTCAAATATGACTGATCCTCAAGAAAGGAAGGAGCAGCATGCTGCCAAGACAGGAAGCA
>NW_011267450.1:0-360 GCF_000146605.3 Meleagris gallopavo
GAGAACGAGCTGCGCCGCGGTGTCTTCAGTGGAGCCACTTTGCAGCTTCTCTGTGCGCTCGCTGCGATCGTGCCCGTTTCCAGGTGCCATAAGCCAGTAAGTCGTGCTCTGTGAGGCTGATAGAAAGGCGCAGACGGTAGGCAGGGAGGGAACAGTTTGTAGCCGTGGCCTACGGTAGTGTGCCCCGGCACTGCTGAGAGTGCCGTGGTTTGTCTGTCCTGCCTTCCGTGTGCGTGCTGTTCCTGATGCACGCAGGAAGCCTTGAGGTGCAAGCTCATCTTATCCTGCTGCTGCTGCTGTGCTGCGTGCACGCGCTGCCAGGCACAGTGTCCAACCCCTGTGCAGGCGCTGCCTTGCAGG
>NW_011267451.1:0-470 GCF_000146605.3 Meleagris gallopavo
TGATTCCGCACGTCACAACCTTTAGGTTTGTTTAGTTTGACTCCCCTTTAGGCAGGGACACCTCCAGCAGACCGGGCTGCTCACAGCTCCGTGCAGCCTGGCCTTGAACGCTTCCAGGGAGGGGGCATCCACAACCTCGCTGGGCAACCACTTCCAGTGTCTCACCACCCTCACAGTAAAGCATTACTTCCTAGTATCCACCCCAAATCTACCCCCTACCAGCTTAAAGCCCCTCACCCTGTTGCAACGTGCCCCTATAAAATGTCCCTCCCCAGCTTTTTTTAGCCCCCAGTCGAGAACTGATGGGCTGCTCTAAGGTCTCTTTGGAGCCTTCTCCTCTCCATGCTGAACAGCCCAAAGCTGCCTCAGCCTGTCCCTGTCGGGGAGGTGCTCCAGCCCTCTTCATGGCCCTCCCTTGGCTCTGCTCCAACTACTCCATGTCCTTCTTGTGTTGGGGGCTCCTGGTCTGG
>NW_011267452.1:0-540 GCF_000146605.3 Meleagris gallopavo
AGAAGGACACCAAAATGGTTGAGGAAGAGGAAAGCAAGTAAAAGCCACACCACGTGCAATCAAGAATTAGAAGGGCTTCCTGATTTACAGGAGAAAACAAACACTCGGTCAGCAGCAGCACGTGAGCCATGCTGGATGGGATGTTTCCAAAAGGGGACCTTTTCTTTTTGCTAAGGCATTTCCTGCAGGCCTCTGAACGCCCGCAACAGGGCACGTGCCCCTGCTGACAGCTGCGTCAGTCGCAGCGCTCTTACCGGAGTCTCTGGACGTTGGACGCGACACCGGACAGGCGGTATATCCCCTGCACCACGCCGTGCTGCTCAACGAACTCAGCGCAGCTCTGGAGGACCTGGGGGACTAAAGAACACGTGCCAGCGCTTAGTTGAGCTCCTGAGTCAAGTCCTGGTTCAGGCTGTGCTCCCGTCACGTCCCATCCACTAAGCCCAGCCAGCCTTGGTTGAAGCAAATACAAAATGTGCTTGTCCCTTAGGAGCATTAGCCTCACTTTATCCTTCAGCCATCAACTCCCATTACTCGTTT
>NW_011267454.1:0-446 GCF_000146605.3 Meleagris gallopavo
AAATCCCCTCAGCTAATGGTTGTGTTTTGATACCTTGTCAGTAGCAGCTACTGCATATTCTGCCTTACAGTTTCCTTGTCTCACAAAACTGTTACCATTGGTAAACCAGGTGTCTTCTGCATCTTCTCAGGGTTTGTCCTTCAGAACCGACCGGCTGGAATATGCAGCTTCAGTTGTTTCAAAGCAGTCATAAAATACTGGTTCTGCAGGAGTTCCGCCAAGGAAAGACGCTGGGTTGACAACATTAGTTACAATTATTTCTACATCATCCTGCTCTACCAGGATGGCCTGGAATGTCAGGAACACAGGGTGAGAGCCAATGCCCTCCTTTTCCCTCCAATACTGCAGACACAGTGTCTGCCACCCCTTATTTTCTAACAAGCTCTACATTCTTGCTTCTATAACTATCTCTAACTATTCCCCTTCACCCCCTTATTCTTCACTGT
>NW_011267455.1:0-407 GCF_000146605.3 Meleagris gallopavo
ATCACTTCTTCCAGAATGTGCAAAGAAAGCTCACTGTTAGCAGTGCATGCTGTTGTTAAAAATCTGAGTCAACTGAAAACAACTTATCAAAACTTACTGCTTGGTGAAAAAACGTTCAGCTTATTACTCATGTGAATGTGGAAAGTGAAGATGGCCTACAGGATTTAATAAAGATTTGGGGTTTTTTGTGTGTTGTTGTCCCTCCCACCCTCCCAAATTGTGTTGTTTTCTTTATGGGGATATTAGGGAAAGATCTGGAACTAACCCATCAATGGTTTGGACCTGGAGATACTTTACATGATAGTATTGGGCAAATAAGGAAGGAGCTTCCCCCTTCCAAAGGCTCATGTACTCAATTCAGAATAAACAGACTTCCGTGCCAGGAAGAAGGGAGCCAGAGTCACAGC
>NW_011267456.1:0-511 GCF_000146605.3 Meleagris gallopavo
TACTACTTTTCTAAGTATGACGGCGGAATGCAAGATTCAGAAAACAGATGAGGTTTTCCAAAAGCAAGCGTCGAGTCTTGCACCTTGGAAGGAATAGCCGCAAGTATATCAGTACAGGTTGGGACACGACCTGCTGGAGAGGAGCTCTGCGGTGCAGAACCTGGAGGTCCAGGTGGACAACAGGTTGGCCATGAGCCAGCAGGGTGCCCTGGTGGCCAAGAAGGCCAATGGGATCCTACAGGGCATTCAAAGGAGCGTGGCCAGCAGGTCAAGGCAGGTGATCCTCTCCCTCCTCTCTGCCCTGGTCAGGCCTCACCTGGAGGATTGCGTCCGGTTCTGGGCTCCCCGGTCAAAAAAAGGTCGGGATCTCCTGGAAAGAGTCCAGCCGAGGGCCATGAAGATGATAAAGGCCCTGGAGCACCTCTCTTATGAGGAAAGGCTGAGCGACCGGTTCAGCCTTGAGAAAAGAAGACGCAGAGGGGATCTGATCAATGTCTCTATCTAAGGCGAC
>NW_011267457.1:0-492 GCF_000146605.3 Meleagris gallopavo
CAGCAGGCTTTTGAGCAGATTAAACAAGAGAGAGCCCGTGCCGTGGCCCTGGGGCCAGTACGGATGGAACAGGATGCGAAGAACATCCTCTACACTGCTGCTGGAGAGAAAGGTCCCACTTGGAGTTTGTGGCAAAGAGCCTCACGAGAGACCCGAGGCCGACCACTGGGATTCTGGAGTCGGGCGTACAGAGGGTCTGAAGAGTGCTACACTCCAACTGAGAAGGAGATCTGAGCCGCGTATGAGGGGGTTCGGGCTGCTTCCGAAGTAATCGGTACAGAAACACAGCTCCTTCTGGCACCTCGACTGCCAGTGCTGAACTGGATGTTCAAGGGAAAGGTCCCTCACCCATCATGCTACTGATGCCACTTGGAGTAAGTGGATTGCGCTGATTACGCAGCGAGCGCGGATGGGGAATCTCAACCGTCCAGGAATCCTAGAGGTGATCATGGACTGGCCTGAAGGCAAAAAGTTTGGAACACGCCAGCAGAA
>NW_011267458.1:0-488 GCF_000146605.3 Meleagris gallopavo
ATCAGAGGGAAGCATGACAATTCCTTGCTGTCGATTAGGCACCTTTCCCATCTACGTGCAATCTCATGCGTACCTCAAACCCCCTACCAGAGCATTTGGCACACACACCTACACCAAGGTCTTAGGAGTATCAAGGTCAGGAGTGTTAAATTTGACTTGGGTACTTCCAGCAAGAAGAGGGCACAGAGATAACTGCACACAGACATCGCTGGGTAAAGAGATGCCTTGGGGATCTCACACCAGTCTCTGCTCCTTCAGCAACGTGGCTGTAAGGACGGACCCGCCTGATCGTCTGAGAAGTGACCACGCAGACTGCACAGGGAAATGGAGGCTCCTCTGAGGGTCATCTGCAGTGATCCGTACAACAGCTACTGCTGAAAAGCAAATGTTGAGATCTAGGTAAGCAGGAAACCGTGGCCTGGAGGTTATCAGAGCTGCACCACACACGAGGTTTATCAGGTCACTGTGACAACCCGGTGCACCGGAGT
>NW_011267460.1:0-485 GCF_000146605.3 Meleagris gallopavo
CGGTTGTCTTCCCATTCTTGCTGTACAGCCTGCAAGTATTGAGTTTACTACAGTAAAAACTGGAGAGTAAGGGCAGCCGTCAGTGCACTGTCTCTGGCATCCAGTTTGCTGCGATCTGTGCCAGCAGCATTGGAGTGTCGTCAGTGGACTCTCCCTGTGCATCCTGCACGCTGGGAATGTCCAGAGGCAGGAATCTGGCCATCAGTCTTGCTGTTGTGATGCAGATACCTAGCACGCCGCGTGCATTGTTGGCAGCATTGGCATCGTCATCTGCTGCTTGGAGCACGAGAAACCTGGGCGTGCTCACACTGCATGGCTCAGACAGGTTCCTACTGGACAACATCTGCTCCCTCCTTGCCTCGTCACGGATTCTCCGGATTGCCGGTGAACTGGGGACATCCATAAGCCTTCCAGTAGATCTCTCCGGGATCTTGCATTCTTGATGGTTCTCCCAGAGCTTGTGTGGAGGACTCAGGCATGGCCAT
>NW_011267461.1:0-457 GCF_000146605.3 Meleagris gallopavo
TTCTGCTGCTACAGTGTTGTGCCATTTCTGCAGTCAGCACAGATCTGCAGTGCCCTTTCCCCTCTCCTCCATCACACACAGCCCTTCATGCAGCCCCATTTAGAGGCAGAAGCCAACCACAGCTCACAAGAGCTTCTTACCTGGGGAGGCTTTCCGTTTTCCCCCATGCCCAGCACCATCCCCAGGCCGCTCAGGCTCCGTCCCTACAACAACAGATTGTGTGTTGATTTCACAGACACCAGGAGCAGCGTTGTCCTGTCAGCCCATGTCCACCCCCCAAAAAACAAAAGACACTGTTCTACAACCACAACAGAAACTGATGTTTAAACTGCAGCGCACTCACAAAAAACATTACAGTCCTGTTCCCACCCACATGGTAGGTGAACCCCAATCTGCCTGACGGCTCTAAATTCTGCCAAGCATCAGCAAACAAAATGCTATCTCCGGCAAAAGCTGA
>NW_011267462.1:0-528 GCF_000146605.3 Meleagris gallopavo
TACAATATAAGTAGTCACCTGTCATTAACGCTCTCTTTAAAGCAGTGTTTAAGAGATACTGAGGACCACTAAAAATATAGACTTAGTTTGCAACTAATGATAGTTTCAGAACTAAGAGTGAAAAGTAAGTTCCTCCCTTTTCACCCATATTTCTTCCCACACCACCTTTGTAAACTTACCATAAAATTTTGTTGAAGGGGCGACCAAGAATACATTATAGGCACAGAAGCAACAGCATTGAGAGTCTTTAGTGGGATTACTTGTTTTGGGAAATCTATGTCACTGGTAACAGAGCACTGAAATCAGAGGTTGAAGTTACACTTACAATAGCAACTTCAGAAAAAAAAATAAAAATAAAAATCAAGGAAGTATACTCTACAACAAAGAAAACAAGTGTTTAATCAAAACTAGCTAGAACCAGCTTTGAAAAATGAATCAGACTTTCAGGGCGTAATAAGAACGAGTTTAGAAGGAAAAAAAGATGCAGGAGTTACTTCTGGTTTGGTACCTTTATTAACAGATCATGGT
>NW_011267463.1:0-535 GCF_000146605.3 Meleagris gallopavo
CGGCCCTTCTGGCCACACTGCCGTTCCGCAGCGCAGTTAGGAGGACAGCTCTCTCCCATTTGTTTGATTTACTACCCTTGATTCCTTTTATATCGTATTCTCTCCCATTCCTTTGCTTTTTCTAGTACGTTAGCTTTGGATCAAAGAAATGGATGCGTAGAAACAGGTATTCTTTATTAGCGGCACCAGGAAGAACTGGGGATATTTCCACCATAAGTGCTTCAAAGATGACACGATTCTGAGTCCGTTGTATTTCAACTGATAGTACATATTCATCAATTACCTGTGAGGCAATTAGCATATACCACAGATAGTGATTTATGAAGTTCCCAACCCTTTATTCCATGGCCTCTTTACTGTCTAGTGTCCTTTTAGCAACATGACAGTCCAACCGACAGCCTTTTACTTCGTCCAGTGGTCTTCCTCGCTTGCCCGCCAGATGAACTCTAGTTTTGTCCTTAATTCCCCATTTGTTCGTCAAAAATATTCCCCTCTGATTTCTGAAACAGGAACCTCAGGTCTGCTCCTGGCTAAT
>NW_011267464.1:0-402 GCF_000146605.3 Meleagris gallopavo
CTTTGAAACTATTTCCCCCTCACCTATCCCGACTGACCCTGCTCAAGACTTGAGAACGTAGTGTGCTTAATGCAGCATGAAAATAGGCCTGGTAGCAGTCCAGCAGAGAAAGCAACAAGGATTGCTGGAGCGCAGCGTCACACCGGTCGTTGTCTTCTCCTTGCGTGCAGGTTTCAAATGGAGTTTGTACCCAGACCACCACCCGCAATACGCCGCAAGTCTTCAGGAAGCATCTCTGGTCAGGAGACGCCAAAGAAAGAAGCCACTTTGCCACCTCTTGACCAGGGCAAGAAGGTAAACAGCTGCCAGTTCCTTTCCGCGGCACGGGCAACATACTTGAGATGGGAAATCCCCTGCTGACCATCAGCCTTGTGAGTGAGCTAAAGGGCTGATGGTGAATCT
>NW_011267465.1:0-485 GCF_000146605.3 Meleagris gallopavo
AAATATTTCCTATCTACGTTGGATGTCAAAGTTTCAGGTGATGACTGGTAAGAGATGATGCTGTGCTCTACTGAGAGCCCTTCCTTCCATCTCTCTGGGCACAACAAGGCTTGGAAATCAACGCGGTGTTCAGGAGTTGTACTTTTCCTGCTTTCCTTCATTCTGTGAAGGTTTGTAGGCACTGCTGTTGGCCTTGATAGTTGAGCTCACACGCCGTGCCTCTGCTTTGCAGGCAAACCTGTGTCAAACGTAACATCTGTCTAAGGAGGTAATTCTTTGACCTCTGCAGGACCTGACCAGGGAGTGTTTGCAAGCTGGCAAACTCCGGGAGTAATTTGAGATTTGGGTTTGGGTTTGGTTTTTTGGGAGGGCCTGTTTTCACTTGCAGCCTGCTCACACGCTAAGCTGACATTCTGCATGTAACTTTGCCTCTGTGTGTTCTTACAGCTTCTGCCTATGGCTGCGGAGCAGCTCCAGTGGATGCC
>NW_011267466.1:0-563 GCF_000146605.3 Meleagris gallopavo
TTGCAGGGGATCCGCCATGACTGGAACCTCTAGGTCTGATTTGGAACTCCCGTTTTCCTCTTGAACCAGGTCCGCTACTTCAGAGATATGACTGTCGTCTATTGAAATACTACGGACCTGGCCTAGAGACTGTAAAACTGGTTTTTTTCCCATCAATACATTAAGTTCTTGCTCCAATTTGTCAATCCGAGCTTTTAGGAGCTGATTTTCATTTTCTAAATTACCTGATCTTGTCTCTGCTTGATTTCAAGCATTCAGCAGTGGCCATGCCACTGTGGATGCAGCTAATTGCCTTTCCTTCATAGTTAAGACATTTTTGTCCAGTCCCTGAAAGTATTCTGTTAAGCGTACTGGGGAAATACTCCCCAAAGTACGCAGGGGACCCCATTTCTCAATTATAGTTGCCAGTTGATAAGAAGGAGATCCCAGAAACCCTGGGATCTGCCCGGGGATCATTTTAACAGGGGAATGGTGTTCTCCCCTTGACCCATTCACAGAAACCCCATAAAAGAGACATGATGTAAAGTGGATTTACATCAAACAATTGCCTGGCTCGCCAATTG
>NW_011267467.1:0-446 GCF_000146605.3 Meleagris gallopavo
CAGAGCACCGTGCAAAGCTGTGCTGGGACCTCCTCCCCTTCCTCTCCTGCAGCTCGGCGCGCAGCCTCGCCTCCTCCTCTGGCAGAGCTGCTGATCCCACGCGTGCCATCGGGATGCTCCTCTAACCCAGAGCTCCTTCCCACCCTGCCAAGAAAAAGCAAACCAACCCCCGCCACCGGCACGGCTCCGCAGCAGGGAATGCACACAGCTTCACGCCGCTCCCCTTCACCCTGTCCTACCTAAGAGACCACAGGAGCACTGATCTGGAAATTGGTACAAAACACAGCAGCGCCACTTTGAAATGCAAGTTGTGTTTTCGTTGTCAGGGCTATTACAGCCCAAAAGGTTGTCATAAAGTTCATGTAAAGGAGGATAAAATACAGGTGTTCTGTACACAAAAAGCAAAAGAGGAAAGGACTGTGTTTCCAATGAGAAGTACGATTCCA
>NW_011267468.1:0-411 GCF_000146605.3 Meleagris gallopavo
TGGGGGTAATGCTGCCCTGACTCTGGGCAGAGTGGAAAAAATCATAAAGCATAGAATCACTAAGACTGGAAAAGACCAATGCCATCATCAAGTCCATGCCCATCATGCCACTAAACTCCATGCAGTCCTCTTCCAAACCTCCACCTGGGTTGGTATAAAAGGAGGGAGTTGGGCGAGCTCTGCAGCCCCACATGCAAAAGGAGCAGAGTGAAAGTGCTGTAACTTTTGCTTTCTTGCTTGCTTTCTTTTTTCTTTTTCTTCTTCTTCTTCTTTTCTCCTTTCTCACAGCCTAAAAAAAGCCTGGCCTAGCTCCCTGTGCCAAGCCTGCCTCGAGTTTCTGTCGTCCCCCCACTATTCATCCATGATTACATCGCCCCCCGAACACCTGCGAGAGCTGCTCATAAAGCACGC
>NW_011267469.1:0-474 GCF_000146605.3 Meleagris gallopavo
GATCTGGGAGGAGGGCGTTGCTTGTGAAACCAGATGGCAGCTCCTCGTGCCACGACCACGAGGGACACCCCCACCCCGTGCCACCCCTGCTCGTGGCGTGCACTCACGGTGATGGTGAAGGTGTAGCAGTCTGGGATTTCGTTGTTGATGATGGTCTGGATGTTGATGGCTTTCAGCTTGAATTGGATGGTGACGTTGATGAGCCTGTGGGAGGGGGATGTTCGTTAAGACCCCTCCTGGGGTAAGTCCAGTGTGCAACACGGCCCTGCACCAACCCCCAAAACGCAGCATTGCATCAAACAACCGCAGCAGTGGGGAAATATGTGCTTTGGGACTGGGCATGGCCACAGGAAAAGGCATTGGAGGGCCAAACCACAGCCCCAGCATCAGTGAATTGGGCGTTCGGGGGGGGGGGGGAGCTACGCTGCATCTCTCAGCACCAGCAGCGTCTGGTGTCCCTCTGTCCAGCACCAA
>NW_011267485.1:0-904 GCF_000146605.3 Meleagris gallopavo
CCAAATTCCTGCTTTTCTGACCCAAAATCCACCCGTTTCTACCCAAAATCTGGCTCCCAACACGAGGACACGCGCAGCGCCTGGTCTGCAAGGAAAACGTCACCAAATTCCTGCTTTTCTGACCCAAAATCTGGCTCCCAACACGAGGAGACCCTCAGTGTCTGATATAGGGGGGAAAGTCATCAAATTGAGAGGTTTCAACCCAAAATCGACCCGTTTCTACCCAAAATCTGGCTCCCAACACAAGGAGGGCCTCACTGTCTGATATGGGGGGAAAAACTCATCAAATTGAGGGGTTTCTACCCAAAATCCGGCTCCCAACACGAGGAGACTCTCAGTGTCTGATATGGGGGGAAAAACTCATCAAATTGAAGGGTTTCAACCCAAAATCTGGCTCCCAACACGAGTACACGCGCAGCGCCTGGTCTGCCACGACAAATGGACCCAATTCCTGCTTTTCTGACCCAAAATCCACCCGTTTCTACCCAAAATCTGGCTCCCAACACGAGGAGACCCTCAGTGTTTGATAAGGGGGGGAAAGTCATCAAATTGAGGGGTTTCTACCCAAAATCTGGCTCCCAACACGAGGACACGCGCAGCGCCTGGTCTGCAAGGAAAACGTCACCAAATTCCTGCTTTTCTGACCCAAAATCTGGCTCCCAACACGAGGAGACCCTCAGTGTCTGATATAGGGGGGAAAGTCATTAAATTGAGGGATTTCAACCCAAAATCGACCCGTTTCTACCCAAAATCTGGCTCCCAACACGAGGACACGCGCAGTGCCTGGTCTGCAAGGAAAACGTCTCCAAATTCCTGCTTTTCTGACCCAAAATCCACCCGTTTCTACCCAAAATCTGGCTCCCAACACGAGGACACGCGCAGCGCCTGGTCTGCAAGGAAAACG
>NW_011267486.1:0-350 GCF_000146605.3 Meleagris gallopavo
CTCCCATTTCTGACCCATTTTCATCCCATTTTTCACCCACCTTCCATTCTTGGCCCATCATGTTCCCACATTGACCCATTCTCCCATTTCCGACCCATTTTCATCCCACTTTTCACCCACCTTCCATTGTTCACCTGCTATATTCCCACGTTGACCCATTCTGCTCCTATTTCTGACCATTTTCATTCCACTTTTCACCCATCTTCCATTGCTGACCCATCATGTTCCCACGTTGACCCATTCTGCTCCCATTTCTGACCCATTTTCATCCCATTTTTCACCCATCTTTCGCCCAAATCCTCTTCCTGATCCCCCTTCTCCCATTTTTCCCCCTCTCCCCTCATTTTTCC
>NW_011267495.1:0-686 GCF_000146605.3 Meleagris gallopavo
CCCCGTCCCCTCTCTCCGCGGCCTCGGTCTCGGGCGGAGAGGCTCGGCTCCGGCCGGCCTCGCCCGCGTTCGGTGCGGGCCGAGACGCGCGTCTCGGCCCGGCGCCCGCCGCTCCCCGCGGCGGCGCGTTCCGCGGCCACGCCGCCGCGCGCGGCCGGCGGGACGGCCGAGCCCGGCCGGTCCTCGCCCGCGCCGTCCGCGGCGCCGGCGGCCCCGCTCCGCCGGTCCGCCCGGAGCGCGCGTTCTGCGGCCCGGCCGCCCGTCCTCCGTCGGGGCCTCGCCGCCGATTCCCCCGTGCGTCGCTCGCCGCGTCCTCTCCTTCGTCCCCGCCGCCGCCGCCTCCCACCGCGCTTTCGCCCTCGGCCTCGCCGGCCGCGCCGTCCGGGCGAGCGGGCGGGAGGTCCGGCGCGGGGCGTCCCGCCGCCGGTCTCCGCGCGGAGGCGCGGGGAGCGGGCGCCGCTCCCAGGTCCGTCCCCGTCCCGCCCGCCGCCGGGCGCGCGTCCGCCGCGGGCGCGCCGCCAGGGCGAGCGAGAGGAGGGGGCGGCGGAGGGCGAGGGGCGGGAGAGGTTGGGCGAGAGGCAGCCGGGGCGTTTCGGCGCGCGCGGCGCCCGCAGCGCGAGGAAGGGTGGCCGAGGTCGCGGCGGGCGCGCCGCCGGGCGGGCCGTCGCGGGCGCGGGGCCGGCGGC
>NW_011267498.1:0-704 GCF_000146605.3 Meleagris gallopavo
GTGTGAGTGTGAGTGTGTGAGTGTGAGTGTGTGAGTGTGAGTGTGAGTGTGTGAGTGTGAGTTTGTGAGTGTGACACTGTGAGTGTGAGTGTGTGTGAGTGTGTGTGTGTGAGTGTGTGAGTGTGAGTGTGTGAGAGTGTGAGTGAGTGTGACACAACCATGGTGTGAGTGTGTGTGAGTGTGAGTGTGTCAGTGTGTGAGTGTGAGTGTGAGTGTGTGAGTGTGACACAACCATGGTGTGAGTGTGTGTGAGTGTGAGTGTGAGTGTGTGAGTGTGAGTGTGACACAACCATGGTGTGAGTGTGAGTGTGAGTGTGACACCACCAGTGAGTGTGTGACACTGTGAGTGTGTGACACTTGGAGTGTGTGACACAACAACAGTGTGAGTGTGAGTGTGACACCACCACTGAGTGTGTGACGCTATGTGTGTGACACTATGAGTGTGTGACACAACCACGGTGTGAGTGTGAGTGTGAGTGTGACACCACCAGTGTGTGACACTATGAGTGTGTGACACTGTGAGTGTGTGACACAACCAAGGTGTGAGTGTGAGTGTGACACCACCAGTGAGTGTGTGACACTGTGAGTGTGTGACACTGTGAGTGTGTGACACTTGGAATGTGTGTCTCACACTCAGTGTTGGTGTCTCACACTCAATGTTGGTGTCTCACACTCAATGTTGGTGTCTCACACTCAATACTGGT
>NW_011267513.1:0-401 GCF_000146605.3 Meleagris gallopavo
GTAGGGTTAGGGTTAGGGTTAGGGTATGGTTAGGGTTAGGGTTAGCGTTAGGGTTAGCGTTAGGGTCAGGGTAGGGTTAGGGTTAGGGTTAGGGTTAGGAATTGGGTTAGGGTTAGGTTAGGGTAGGATTAGTGTAAGGTTTAGGTTTAGGATAGAGTTAGGGTTAGGGTTAGGGTTAGGGTTATGGGTTAGGGTTAGGGTTAGGGTTTGGGAAAGGGTTAGGGTTAGGGTAGGACTACTGAAAGGGTTAGGGTTAGGGTTAGGTTTAGGGTTAGGGTTATGGTTAGGGTTAGGGTTAGGGTAAGGGTAAGGGTTAGGGTTAGGGTAATGGTTAGGGTTAGGGATAGGGTTAGGGTAAGGGTTTGGGTTAGGGTTAGGGTTTGGGTGTGGGTTAGGGTTAG
>NW_011267523.1:0-341 GCF_000146605.3 Meleagris gallopavo
TTTCGTGTAAAACCAGGTATTGGTGGGAGAAAAAGGGGTATTTTCGTGTAGAAACAGGTATTTGTGTGTGAAAAAGGGGTATTTCATTGTAAAAACAGGTATTGGTGGGAGAAAAAGGGGTATTTTCGTATAAAAAACAGGTATTGGTGGGAGAAAAAGGGGTATTTTCTTGTAAAAACAGGTATTTCTGAGAGAACAAGGGGTATTTTCGTGTAAAAACGGGTATTTGTGGTAGAAAAAGTGGTATTTTCATGTAAAAACAAGTATTTGTGGGAGAAAAAGTGTTATTTTCATGTAAAAACAGGTATTTTTTGGAGAAAAAGGGGTATTTTCGTGTAAAA
>NW_011267532.1:0-344 GCF_000146605.3 Meleagris gallopavo
CATAGACCCCATTGGGACCCCACAGACCCCATAAGGATCCCATAGAACCCATAGGGATCCCATAGAACCCGTAGATCCCATTGGGATCCCATAGAACCCATAAGGATCCCATAGAACCCATAGGGATCCCATAGAACCCACAGGGATCCCATAGAACCCACAGGGATCCCATTGGGACCCCACAGAACCCACAGGGATCCCATAGAACCCGTAGATCCCACTGGGACCGCACAGAACCCATAGGGATCCCATAGAACCCATAGGGACCCCACAGAACCCGTAGATCCCATTGGGACCCCATAGAACCCATAAGGATCCCATAGAACCCATAGGGACCCCATAGA
>NW_011267543.1:0-312 GCF_000146605.3 Meleagris gallopavo
AACCCTAACCCTAACCCTAACCCTAACCCTAACCCTAACCCTAACCCTAACCCTAACCCTAACCCAAACCCTACGCCTAACCCTAACCATAACCCTACCCCTACCCCTAACCATAACCCTATCACTACCCCTACCCTAACCCTAAGCCTAACCCGAACCATAACCCTACCCCTAACCCTACCCCTAACCCTACCCCTACTCCTTCCCTTAACCCTAACCCTAACCCTACCAAAACCCCTTTTTTCTCCCACAAATAGCTGTTTTTACACGAAAATACCCCTTTTTCTCCCACAAATATTTGTTTTTACACCA
>NW_011267550.1:0-750 GCF_000146605.3 Meleagris gallopavo
AACCCCAAGTGACGTCACAAACCCCATATGACTCCACAAACCCCAAATGACGTCAAAACCCCCCAAGTGACGTCACATGCCCAAAATGACGTCACACACCCCATGTGACATCACACACCCCAGATGACGTCACAAACCCCATATGACGTCACACCACCACATGTGATGTCACACCCCCATGAAATGACATCACAACCCCCATGTGACGTCACACACCCCATGTGATGTCACACCCACTCATCTGATGTCATAAATCAGAAAAGTGACGTCACACACCCCATGTGACGTCACAACCCCTAAGTGACGTCACACGCCCCAAATGACGTCACACACCCATTGTGACGCAATACCCCCAAAATGACATCACACACCGCTAAAATGACGTCACACACCATTTCACGTCACACACTCCGAATGAAGTCACACCTGCCATGTGACGTCACAACCCCCAAGTGACGTCACACGCCCAAAATAATGTCACAACCCACATGTGACGTCACAGTCCCCATGTGACGTCAAACCCCAAAATGATGTCACACACCCCCATTTGACGTCACACACTCGGAATGAAGCCACACCTGCCATGTGACGTCACAAACTCAAAATGACCTCACACCCCTAAAACGACGTTACACACCCATTGTGACATCACACAACCCAAAATGACGTCACACACCCCATGTGACGTCACACCACCACATGTGATGTCACAGCCCCATAATGTCGTCACAACCCCCATGTGACGTCACA
>NW_011267553.1:0-410 GCF_000146605.3 Meleagris gallopavo
CTGTGCCACCCTATGCTGTGCCATGCTGTGCCACACTGTGCTGTGCCATGCTGGGCTGTGCTGTGCCACTGTGCTGTGCCATACTGTGCCACGCTGTGCTGTGCTGTGCTGTGCCACCCCATGCTGTGCTGTGCTATGCCACACTGCTTTGCCATGCTGGGCTGTGCTGTGCTGTGCTGTGCCATGCTGTGCTATGCTGTGCCACCCCATGCTGTGCTGTGCTATGCCACACTGCTGTGCCATGCTGGGGTGTGCTGTGCCACTTTGTGCTATGCCACACTGTGCTGTGCTGTGCTCTGCCATTCTGTGCCACCCTATGCTGTGCCATGCTGTGCCACACTGTGCTGTGCCACACTGTGCTGTGCCATGCTGGGCTGTGCTGTGCCACTGTGCTGTGCCATACTGTGCCA
>NW_011267569.1:0-389 GCF_000146605.3 Meleagris gallopavo
GAGCTGGCTTTGGGACGACAAGGTGCATCCCCACGTACACGGCTGTGTGACAGCTGTCTGTGATAATTGCACCAGTTATTATATTTATGACTGCATTCCCCTGGGAGACTGGAAATACAACATTCCACGTAAAGGCAACACAATTAGTTTTGAGGGGTGGACAAAACAAAGGCAGCACATTCTGGATTAAGACAACTGAGGGCACACACCAGGAGGGCACCAACCAAAAGCAATTTAATTACATAAAGCATCCCAACATAGCAAACCCAGCTCTAACAATAAGCCATAAGAAAAACGGACTCCAAAAAACTGCAAAACTTTCTTCAGTTTTCAATTGGCTCACAAGCCTTGCGCTTCTCTAAATAGGATTTTTTTTTTTTTTTTTTTCC
>NW_011267570.1:0-321 GCF_000146605.3 Meleagris gallopavo
ACATATCAAGATTTTGTAACATAGCAATCATCCATTTTCTAATATTCTCTGAATAATAGGCTCTATGTGAATACATTTTTATATCTTTTTACCTCAGTCTTGCAACTAATTCGGAGCTCTTCACTTGGTAGAGAAACTTTTACAGATCTCATGGAGATTGCTTTCTTTGGAACTTAATATAAATGCAATTTGAGTATGCAAATCAACTGTGGGGACAACTGTTTCAAGAGCTCGCTATCCTCAGTTTCCAGTGAAGTCAAGAAGATTCAAAACATCCATAAAGGCACAGGATCAGAGAATATTAGAAAATGGATGATTGCT
>NW_011267584.1:0-381 GCF_000146605.3 Meleagris gallopavo
ACATTAAAAAACATGGAGGCTGACAATACAGTGATTGAGCAATTTTCAAGGATGCAAATCTAGAATGGGTAAGTCGACCCTAGTATTCCATTTTTCCCTTTTTAGTGAAAGGTGGTAGACATATGTTTATATTGATAACTAAGAGTTGAACTCTTCGATTCTCAAAACAAGTGATGCAACCATGACAAATATCCATGTAATAGACATCTTCCCAAAAGAATATTTACCAGTAATCTACCTACTAGAATCAAAGACTGTCTTTCACGATGTTAAGCTTTGCTTTAAAACTATTTTACTCTTCAAAACATTCGCCTGTGATCTCCTAATTTTTTTTTTCCACGTATAACTTCGTATAATGTATGCTATACGAAGTTATACGCA
>NW_011267588.1:0-316 GCF_000146605.3 Meleagris gallopavo
TGACCAGTTTTTGAAGGGTTAAACCTATTCAGATGTGATAAAACCTGAGAGACCACACCAATCAAGCTATCATTCAGCCACAGCTATTCACTATCTCTTTTCCTGTGGCTACTACTTGAATCTAATATTCCTTCCTTTGCAATTAAGAAGAAAGCAATGGAGCTAAGTAAAAAAAAAAAAAAAACGTTGACTGACTTGTGGGTTTTTTTTCTGTACTAAATTTAAATTAGCTGCAAATAAAATGGCTCACTCCCTGTATTTCAGAAGCTGCTCCTGCCCCACAACTTGATAGATTAGATTTTTCCTAACTGTTAGG
>NW_011267589.1:0-364 GCF_000146605.3 Meleagris gallopavo
TATTTTTGGGGGAGAATCCTGGTATTTCTGGTAGGAAACGTTGTGTTTTGGGTGAGAAAACCGGTATTTCTGGGAGATGTTGTCATATTGTTGGGGAGACAACTGGTATTTTTGGTGAGAAAATGTAATATTTCAGGAAGAAAGGTGCAATTCCTGGGAGAAAACGTCATGTTGGGGGAGAAAACTGCCATTTCAGAGAGAAAATGGCCTACTTGCGGGCAAAAACTGGTATTTCTGTTAGGAAACGCTGAGTTTTTGGTGAGAAAACTGGCATTTCTGGTACAAAACGTCCTATTTCTGGGAGTAAGCTGGTATTTCTGGGAGAAAATGTCCTGTTTCTGGTTGAAAAATGGTATTTGTGGGA
>NW_011267592.1:0-378 GCF_000146605.3 Meleagris gallopavo
GTAAATGATGATTTCTTTTCTTTTTTTTCTTTTTTTCTTTTTTCTTTTCTTTTTACATTGATTTCAGTAGTTTGACGACTTTATCTCATATGCTATGCTAAAACAGATGCTTCAGCTTAAAAACAAATTGGAGCTTGAGGCTAGATTCCACTTTGTGAATGTCAGTGGTGTATGCAAGGGAGAAGTCACAGTTGATAGCCCTAAAATTTGTTAATTATATAAGAGGTTGCAATGGCTATGGTTTACCTACAATAAAATTTACATTTTGTCCTGTTTTAACTCATTTGCAGATGTTCTGGTAGCATTGGCTCACAGTCTTCTTTTTCACCTGCATGAGATAACAAATTTCTTGTCTACTGTAAATATAGATGTTACTGA
>NW_011267595.1:0-321 GCF_000146605.3 Meleagris gallopavo
AGAAAAAAAGAATGCAGGAACAGATCATGCAGGTGGCTGCCACCTAGCAGAAGGCCAGATCCTTCTGCCTGTTACTTGCTCCTCTTGTCAGCGGTCTGCAACAGGACTCAGGGAAGGATCAGCATCAACTGTCAGGAGGACAACCGGGGCCACGTCTCAGAGCTGATTCAGCTCTCCAGCCTGGCAAAGGAACAGAGCCACGGGGCTGCCATGAGCTGCAGGACTGCCCTGCTGCTGTCCCTTGCGTTGTGAAGCTGGCAGCTGGCAAAGTCCAACCTTTCCCACAGAACCCCAGGCAAAAAGAGAGACAGGCTTTGGGCT
>NW_011267596.1:0-310 GCF_000146605.3 Meleagris gallopavo
TATGTGAAATTGCCTGCTCTTTTGGAAGTCTTTCTCTATCAGTTGTTAAGCAGGCAAAAAAAAGAAGTCTGTGGTCTTCCCTTTCCAGAGTGTCATTAATTATTTCTTCTATGATAGTACTGTATCATTTAATTTCTGAATAAAAGAATATGTTTTGTCATGTTAGTTAAAGCAGTTTACAGTGATGATATCATAGATACACCAATGGCTCTTACAAAGTGTAATGACAAATATGCTTCTTAAAATATGTAGGTAGATCCAATACAAGCTAGCATTCATACTGTGTTATCAACTTTCTGTTCTTCGTATT
>NW_011267597.1:0-304 GCF_000146605.3 Meleagris gallopavo
TTTCCATATTTGCAAGTTATAGTAACACACGCTAGAAACCTTTAATTACCCATTCAGTCTTATTAGCTTATAAAATATATTACATTTTACTTTAAAAAAAAAAGAGAATCTGCATAGTTTATACACGAATTGAAGTGAATATAACATCCCTGCTATATTTGCAGGTGAGAGATGCTAAGCAAAAAGATTACTTTGACCCTCTAACATTCGAAGTACATAAATAGCATAAAAGTGCTAGTATCTGTAAAATGTAATGAAAACTGGAGTATCCCTATTCAGATATGTAAAATGGATTTATATTCTT
>NW_011267598.1:0-366 GCF_000146605.3 Meleagris gallopavo
AAAGAGAGAGTTCTATATGTGAAATCACTCAGTGATTTAAAGCACCCGGACTGCTCCCGGCCACCTCCCGCAAGAACAGTTCCAATTGTTTAAGGGTTTGGTTGTGTTTTTGTTCTGTTTCGATCTCCCCTCCCTTCTCCCCCTCGGAGAAATATTGTAAATATATATTTTTTGTTGGCAATTTAGAGTCCATCTCTGATGTTTGTGCTTTAAAATTAAATGTAAGCATTAAGGGTTAAAGCAAACCATAGCGTGCGCTCTCTGCGTTGGGGCTTGGGGGGGGTGGGGGGGCTGCACACGGTGGGGCTGTTTGTTTCTTTTTGCTTGGTTGTTTTTGTTTATTATTTCATCGATGTTCTCCAGAGG
>NW_011267600.1:0-354 GCF_000146605.3 Meleagris gallopavo
CCATCAAGAAACTGTTCACGTGGGGATTTAGAGAGAAAAAATACATGCTTCTGAATGCTTGCAGCTGGAGACTCCGGCTGTAATGCCTATGTTTTTCTCACCTCTGTGGGCTTCTCTGGTACTTGGATGTAAGACTGAAAGGTACTCTGGTCTTCTTTTCTGATTCCTCCTGATTAGTCAGTTGAATTATTTTCTGTCTTCCTTGTTTGATGGTAGTCATAGTTTCTTCTAGTTTATATTGTCCTCTTTTTCTTCTCTCTTCTTCTTTTTTTTTTTTTTCTTAAAGTTATTCTCAATTATTATTTTTTACTTCTTGTCCTCAGATCATTGAACTTTAAGTAATACTTCTTCTGG
>NW_011267602.1:0-378 GCF_000146605.3 Meleagris gallopavo
AAGTCAAAGTTTCTCCTTTTCTCTTTTTTTAGGACATGAGTTGTTGAGGTTCTGTTGTTGGCCTTTCTGTGTTTCCCTTTTCCTGTGCAGACAAGAGGCCCAAAATATTCTGAGCAAGATCAATGTGACTTTAAAAGAACCCTTCGATAGCACTTCTGAGGGACATTGCTTCCTTGCCAGAGACCAACAAAAAAAACCACCAAAAAAAAAAAAACCCTCTACAGTTTCCTCTCCCCTTGAAAAGCAATGCTTTTTAATTGGCTTTTAATCTGAGGAAGACGAGAGCTGTTTGCATTGAATTGGTAATAGGGGATAAGTATCTTACCCTGAGTGATGGGTTATTTGATCTCAGTGCATCAGAAACCTGAGTGTATGGCT
>NW_011267604.1:0-371 GCF_000146605.3 Meleagris gallopavo
AAAATGAGAGCCTAATACTTCAAATTGCAGTTATAAAATAAAACAAAGGGTAGAAGGGCAGGAAAAAGAGGAGGAAGCCTCTTTCTTTTTAACCATGAATAAGTAATTCCCTGGGATTAGCATACATTATTGTCTTTGCATACTCTTTTCTGAATTAATTAAACTGCATCTGGATAATGATCCAAGAGAAAATTGATGGGGAAAAAAAAAGTTATGCTAATAGAAATAAATGGCTTTAAGAGATGGGAAAGTGGATGTACAGCCTCTTGTAGGTCACTACATAATCCAGTTCCAACGCCACCAAAGAGCAAAATGTCTCTGCCTTCAGGTGGCAGCAGATTAGCCTGCCTGGCACCTACAGTTATGAGGTT
>NW_011267605.1:0-305 GCF_000146605.3 Meleagris gallopavo
CCTATTTCTTCACAGTTTCTTCCTGCCCTGGAGCACCTTTTCCCTCTGTTCACCCTGCTGGGGCTAGCAAAATGGGGGGTGTTTTCTTTTTCTCTGGAAAAAGGAAGAAAACAAAAAATCAGCATTGCCAACTCTTGCAATTTCAGTCCCACAGTACTTAATGTTTTTCTCACCCCCTCCCAGCTCCATGCTCTGGTGAAATATGCAAAAATCTCACAATTCATTTTAAAAAGAAAGAAAAGGAACAGGCAATTCACAAGCCTCCAGGTTCTAGAGAAAGGCTGAGAAATGCAAGCCCAGTAAAC
>NW_011267606.1:0-468 GCF_000146605.3 Meleagris gallopavo
CTTTTCTTCCCCATGCTGCAGTCCCCTGCACAGCCCTGCTCACCGGATGGCTGGTCTGGAATTGGTTTCCATGGCCATTTGAGTCTCATTCTGCCAGCATGGCCGCGTTGACAAAGCCACTGCAGTCAGGTGGTGTGGTGCCAGCACCTGCAGTGGGGTCAGGAGTCAGCCAAGCAGTGGAAAAGCTTTGGGCTAAGAACACGGGTGATTTTATGGATTTTTGGAGCAAGACAGGCTCCATTTTGGGACTGACTTATCTTTTTTGGAGGAAAGGAACATCAGTTGTTCCTATTGCCCTCAGGGCCTCGGGATCATCTGTTACCATTTGTGTTGGGCTGTCCATCTGCAAGGCAGATGGGAAACACCTGAGAAGCAGCCTCCTGCTTTTCTTCCCCATGCTGCTGTCCCCTGCACAGCCCTGCTCACCGGATGGCTGGTCTGGAATTGGTTTCCATGGCCATTTGTGTC
>NW_011267607.1:0-400 GCF_000146605.3 Meleagris gallopavo
TTGTTTGCCTTCGGGGACCTATTTAAATGAAACCTGCAGGTAATAGTTTCCAGTCATAAAGGAGCCTTACATTCAAATCCATTTTTCTACTCTGTGTTACAGTAGCTGAAGTTTATTCATGCTGTTCTTTAAGCACCCAGAGGAATTAAACCTGCATAGCCAATATTTTACTGCAGTTATGTATCTGTTATTTATGCTTTTTTTCTGATGAAGTTTTCCGTGAGTATATTGGGAAAAAAAAAAATCCTGAGGCAATTTTTTCTACTGTGCGGTCTTCTTTCCTTGCTTAATTAAAAAATAAAAGCCGCAAAACAACCACAAGAGAAACCCCATCAACCTCCAATGCTTTGATGTTAGGTTGTGGAAAATGTGGCTGATTTTGATACTTGTTTCAAAGAAA
>NW_011267609.1:0-374 GCF_000146605.3 Meleagris gallopavo
GCTAAATACAATCCCGTGACCTTTGTGTGTGCCTTCCATGATTTCTTAGATTTTCTTACACTAAAACAATGCAACTATGGTCCAAAAAGACTTGTCTATAGATTTGAGGAAAAAAAGTACTGCATGTTAACAAAGTTAAGTGAAGAGAACACAAGCCACAGACAGAATCTGGAGATCTTGAAGGGTGCTGAAATACAGCACAAGATACAGGTGGTATTCATTTATCCACAGATCAGATACCATGTGTTTTGTCTTCTCTCCTTGCTGGTTAGTTTCTGTAATCGAAAATAAAGACACTGAAAAGGATGTGTATTTTGCTCTTGCTTTCTTACAAAAACATTACTCCCTCATGCTCTTTAAAAGCATAAGTTACA
>NW_011267611.1:0-334 GCF_000146605.3 Meleagris gallopavo
CAGATGTCATCTTTTCAACTTATGATATGACACATCTAAACATTGGAGAGGGAGACAGATCACGCTCTAAGGAGCCAAAAGTAGGCAGTGCAGACTGGGTTTGAGAAAACTCTCCAGAAACAAACCAGTGCCCACCAATTCTAGTATGTCATGGTACTGTCATTCCTAGGAAAAAAAAATACTGAAAAGTTCAGAATTGGATTTTAAAAATAATGCAATATTTCTGGTTGATATTTCAATTCTGTTTTCTTGAAGAGATGGCTGTTACATTAGCAACTGAAAAATGAGGGAAGTGCACACCCAGGCTACACTGCCCCACCAATATCAGAGTTGG
>NW_011267613.1:0-379 GCF_000146605.3 Meleagris gallopavo
CTGTAGGTTTGTCCATCTGTAGGTCTGTCTGTCTGTCTGTAGGTTTGTCCACCTGAAAATCTGTCCATCTGTAGGTCTGTCCACCTGTAGGTCTGCCTGCTTGTAGGTTTGTCCATCCATAGTCTGTCCACCTGTAGGCCTGTCCATCTGTCCATCCATCCACCTATCTCCTCCCAGCAGTGCTCACCATCCCCCACTCCCCCACTTTTCTCTTTGTTACTGTGGTTGAACCAATCAGCAGCGCATTGTGGGGTTGATCTTTTTCTTTTTTTCTTTTTTTTTCTTTTCCTTTTTACCATTTACCGAACTAGCCAAAATACGAGTGGGTGAAAAATGACAGAGGAGCGGAAAACAAATCCTCTGGAATCATAAAAAGATA
>NW_011267615.1:0-431 GCF_000146605.3 Meleagris gallopavo
GCATAGTGAAATTAAATGCAGTTTACATTTAGTAATGTGTCTATTCACTTGCCTGTAATCAAACTGACAGCTTTTCCTTTAAACAGTCAATCAAGTTTCCAGTTCTTTCTAGCTCTGTTTGTTTGACTGGAGTTGAGATGTCATAAAACAGAATGAAATATTTTACAAGTTCTGATTAGAAGTGCTGACTTTTTTAGTCCTGCAATTTCCTTCATTCATAAGAAAACATAAATTATTAGAAAACAAAACAAAACAAAAAAACAAACAAACAAAAAAAAACCACTACTGATTTCAATTTCACAGTTGATTCTAACGTTACCAAAAGCACAATCTGAATCCTAAATGTCTTGGTGTTTTGTTTTTTCCTCTATCAAAAATAGCTAAAAAGCCTACACATGAAGATTTAATTGATTAGATTATAACAACAGTTT
>NW_011267617.1:0-435 GCF_000146605.3 Meleagris gallopavo
CATTCAGCATATTCTGTCACTCTGATTTAGGGTTTTTTTTTTTTTCTTTAGGTCAAGTGATCCAACCACACGATGCTGTGTGCACGCTTCTGAACTGTGCCATCTGGCCTCTACCAAACCCAAGGGAGTGCAGAATGCCAATCACAAAGAAACAAATTTAGCTGAAGCAAAAGGCAACTCAAGATTTAATCAACCCTCAGACAAAATTAACTTTTTTTAATTTGTACAATTTCAGTTTTCAGTGAACATCTGTCAGAGGTATCTCATGGAGTAATCTATTTAGAAGATGTACACAAAATAAGCATCTTCCAAATGTAAGGATACAAGTAAGACTCATCTATTGCTTCCCTTTATGGCAAACACCAAGGGTGCTCTGTGCAGGTATTACAGATCCTGACAACCAGTTCTACTATCTCCCAGGAATTATTCCCCAGA
>NW_011267619.1:0-473 GCF_000146605.3 Meleagris gallopavo
GCTGCGGAACAGAGCGAAGTTGAGACTCGGGCATTCCGACCAGAACAGAAGTGGCACAATCGCACAATGGCGAGGCCAAGATGCAGGCTGGGGAGAGCCCAGCATAGCACAGAACCCACGTGTGACCTTGTGCGAGCGCCGCCCTCCTGTCTTCACAGAGCAGTACAGGACGTAGCTCCAAACAGCAGCTCGGTAACAGACCTCACGTCGTAGCAGCAGCGTGGGGAAGGTTGTGAGCCTGAGATGCTCAGCCAGTGAGTTCCAGGGGAGACGTGAGCTGTGCCAGACCCACACTATGGGATGGAGTGGATGTCAGCGGCCAGGCATGCCATGTCTCCCTCGTCAGTAGGGGCTGCGTGCCCATCACTGCAGGGATGAACAAAGTGGTGCTTCACAAAGGTCTTGGCCGGAGTGCCTGGCAGCTGGCTGCCTTAGTTGGAGGCCCCGAGTCGGCAGGGCCGTGACGATGGCAG
>NW_011267621.1:0-463 GCF_000146605.3 Meleagris gallopavo
TCGCTGCTGACTTTTTAGCTGTACTGTAAGGAGGGTATGTATATGGTAGATTATTAAACAATTTTGATATAGTGTAATACAGTTATTTTTCCCATTAAATTGTTTGAGGAATACATGGGCATGCCTTCGGACTATGCCAACTGGTACTCCACCACAAAACTCCTGGATATTGTTTGGGAATTAACATGCATGAGGTTGTGTTCTGAACAAACTGGATTTGGCTACTTTATTTTATTAAGTATAACAGAGCAGCCCTGTGCTGTTTTGTGCTGGTGGGCACAAAATATCTGAGAATGGCAGCGGAAGCTGTTCAATTCATTAGACTATATCTATAGTTCATATCTCTTTCCCAACTTTCCTTTTTTTTTTTCTTTTTTCTTTTCTTAATTAGTTTTTTTTTAAATCTATATTGAATACTAATTGTTATGTTGCAACTGATCCAATATGAGTAAATTGCTTTATG
>NW_011267622.1:0-414 GCF_000146605.3 Meleagris gallopavo
CTGCGATGAGATTCAAGCTGTAGAGCAAATATCCAACTATTTAGGGAAAGTTTTGTGTTAATTATTTTTCACTAAATAACAATAATGTTAATAAGCACATGATGAAAAAATTAATATTCTTTATTTACAAAAAAAAAAAGACTGTCCTATTTCAGTTGCATATCAATGGGTTCTTTGCTTTTTTGTTTTGTTTTGTATTTTTGGGGAGGGGAGGTGGTGGCAGTGATGAAAAGGGCTGGCTAGATTTTCTTTTCCACCACCATTTCCATATCAGATCTTCCGTAGTTATGAATGGTCATGTCTCTTAGCTGCATCTCTAACAAATGATTTATGGTGCCTGGAGAAACCAGTTATTACCACAAGATCTGTTCAAAGCCAAAAGACTGAACAACTCTAAATTAGATACGGGCAAAA
>NW_011267624.1:0-308 GCF_000146605.3 Meleagris gallopavo
CTTATGTCCGTTTCCCCTCGTCCTGTCTCCACGTACCACTGAAAAGAGACTGGCCTCACCGCTATGGCCGCCACACCTCAGGTATTTATAAACCTGGATCAGGTCCCCTCTCAGTCGTCTTTTCTCAAGGCTAAATAGACCCAGTTCACTTAGCCTTTCTTCATAGGGGAGATGCTCCAGGCCCTTCACCATCTTTGTGGCCCTCCGCTGGACTCTTTCCAAGAGATCCCTGTCTTTTTCTGTACTGGGGAGCCCAGAACTGGACACAGTACTCCAGATGAGGCCTTACCAGGGCAGAGTAGAGGGGG
>NW_011267626.1:0-332 GCF_000146605.3 Meleagris gallopavo
TTCAAATCCTAGGAGAAAATCTCATCCAACACACCACAGCCATGAGAACAAAAGCACAGACGGTTTTGTCAGCTTCTGCAAACAGTGTTAAAGCAACACAATTTTTAAGCTCTCCAAGGAAAAGATAGTGTGATTGTTATTTATGTTACATTGGTGACTAGGAGGCAAGAGCAGTAAGGCCCAGAGTTCCATTAAACTCTGCACTGTACAAGTGCGGAAAAAACCTGGTCAAGAGGTGAGTCCTTCCTGCCACCAAGCCTCTGACCTGTGCTGTACATGCTCTCACCATCAGCTCCAGTGCCTCACCAATTCCAGTCAACAGAAAAAAAAAA
>NW_011267627.1:0-310 GCF_000146605.3 Meleagris gallopavo
ATAATTCTGAAGAGGTACCAACTCATTAAACTCTGTAAATTGTGTGCATTATTTCATATGTTATTATCTCCTATCTTCCAACAAGAAAGAATGATGAACTGGTCTTTGAGCAGGAGGTTTTACTAGGGAACCTCTTAAAGCCCCAACTGGAGTTCATTCTGATTTCTGTGCACTATACAATTATGTTATTTTTGAAGTCATTTCCACACACTTTCTTAACTAACTGAATTCAATTACTTACAAATCCTGCTTTACTGTTACACCTCTTACGTGTTTTCCTGTTGTTTTTTTCTCTAATTGCTTGGAAAAA
>NW_011267628.1:0-343 GCF_000146605.3 Meleagris gallopavo
GAATGTTTATCCCATGTATAAAAGATATTGGTAACATGTGGTCTTTGCATCATCTTTCCCTCACTTCTCTCATCACCAGAGATTGGAGCGTTACCCACTCAGTAATACCTGGGAAAGAGTAATTTTTGGGACGACCTGGGCAGACATGCAGGGAAGCAGATATTGTGGTTTGGCAAGGCAAGGTGCAGGAAGGCTGAAGTGCTGGCTGGGATGCAGAGCTGGGATGGAAGGGCTGGTGTGGCTTAGGTTGCAAGGATGTATCTAGAAAAACAGAAGTCAGGGCTAAAGGTAACCACATTTGTAAGGGAGGTGGGAGCAGAAGGGTAGACAAACTTTTTACAAG
>NW_011267629.1:0-433 GCF_000146605.3 Meleagris gallopavo
CAATGCACTGCTTCTTTCTTCCTCTCTTTCTTCACTCCCCCTAGCTCCTCTTGTTTTGTTCTTCCCAACGTGTATTCCCTCTTACTTTCCCTCTAGATGAAAAGTGGATGCTTCAGAAACAGAAGGTACAATACCTATAGAATAAAATTATCTGTGCCAGAAAAATTCAGTGGAAAACCTCCCAGTAATTCTTCACCATGGCTCAATGGAAAATATAGCACAGTCTACAAAAAGGGGTAAATGAGTGATAAAGTGCTTGGATTATGGTAGTCGATACACTGAAAGTGAAGAGCTCTTTGCCATAGCGTGGAAAGTCGTATAACTTCGTATAATGTATGCTATCGATAACTTCGTATAATGTATGCTATACGGAAGTTATTTACGGGAGCGCACCCCGCTGCTCGCCTCCCACCTGCCAGCTGGAGCTCCTCCT
>NW_011267632.1:0-363 GCF_000146605.3 Meleagris gallopavo
TTTAAGGGAGAGTGGACAAACACGTTGTAGAGAAACCCACTGAAGTTTACTAAGTAGAAAAATTCCATTAAACTCTGGAAAGAACATGACCTGAATATAATTGAAGGCTGAGGGACTATTAAGGGAAATTAAAATCTGCTCTGTTGCTCCTATTACTTACTCTTCTCTGAGAATCCACTTATGGCTACTGTTAGAGAAAAGATACTAGGTAAAGTATACCTTTGGTTTGAATCCATAGATGTGTTTCTTCTGCTCAGCTCCAGATGCTGAATGCTTGTGCTGGGAATATATGAAGTGCAAACAATTTTTCTCTTTTCGAAAACAGTAAGGATTAATGTTACCTAATTAGAATGATAGCCATAA
>NW_011267635.1:0-315 GCF_000146605.3 Meleagris gallopavo
GAGATATGTCTGTAGTGGAAATATGGAACTATCTCACAATTACAGCCAAGCACACCAAGATCCTTGGGTAGATAAATGCAGTAACCTGCACTTCACGATGTCTGCAGAAACTAATCCAGCAGATAGCCTACTCAGGCTTAAAAAGAAAATGAACAATATACCATGAAAAAAAAAAGAAATAAAAAATAGATCTCTGATGCAATGAAAAATTAAATCAACATTAGACACAATTGGATTTATTATCTGGAGAAGGAAGCAATATTGCTGACTTTTATTGAAAAGAAAAAATAATCTTGCAGTAAACTTACTTAACTT
>NW_011267637.1:0-341 GCF_000146605.3 Meleagris gallopavo
AAATACATCCTCAGCAATAGACAACTCAAAATTGCAGTCTTGTACAAAGAATCTGAAACCATCAAAACTACAGAAGGTAAGCCGGAAGATGGAGACAGGATAAAGAAATACATACATATAAATTAAGATTAAAAATATATATTGGATTGTAATAAAGTTAAACAGAAATCTAATGATTAACTATACAAAGCTAACGTCAATGTGGTAACTTTAGGTGATTTTAAATAGAAAATATTTTGACTTCAAATAAATCAAAATATTCTCTAGAATAACCTAAAAAATTTAATAAATGACTATATGATAGGAATAGCTATCACAAACGGTCTATTTTTTCAGACAAA
>NW_011267638.1:0-324 GCF_000146605.3 Meleagris gallopavo
GTGCGGTCCGTGAGGGATGCGGCACGTGGCCTGGAGAGAGTATTGTGTACCCTGCCAGGTGCCAGCCTACAGGTCATCGTGGCCACTCTGCAACTTTGGAAATCGTGACCCGAGTCCTTCTCCCATCCCGTCCCATGACCCACGTCCAGTTACTGCGGGGGAAGGAGATCATGCCATGCAGTGGGAACTTCTCTCATCTGTTCTTGATTGTAGATGATGAGCTTGGTGCTCTGTTTCTGGACGATCGCCTGGATCCAGATTTCATGCCTGTGCCCAAGGGACAACCCAGAGGTCAGTCGTGTCTGTTTCCTTGAAGGCAGAAAC
>NW_011267640.1:0-376 GCF_000146605.3 Meleagris gallopavo
CCATGTCCCACCCTGTGAGAGGGCTCACACCACAGGAAATGGTCCTTTCTCAGTTCAAGGGAAACAGGGCAGTGCTGAGGACATGCAACGACTCAGCCCGCAACAACACGACGGCTGCAAAAACCACGTGGCTGACCCTCTGTAACATTCTGCAGATGTTGCACAGCCCTCTGGATCCCAGATAAGGGCCTGCCGAAAATGAGCCTCAATTGTCATTAGTTCAAAGGCCTCCCACCAAACAGCAGAGCTTCTTCAGGCTGGGTGAAAGAAGGCAAGGGGTCTGGAGGACTTCCACTGTGTATTCTACAGAAGGTAGTGGCTGCTACTGTCCAGCCTGTTTTGATGAATTCAGTGCAGGGCTTTATCAGAAATGCCT
>NW_011267643.1:0-332 GCF_000146605.3 Meleagris gallopavo
GAGAAAGCTTGCGGCCCCAGCGCTGCGCAGGCCGTGCAGTCGGCCCGCTGCTGGTGCTGAGCAGCAGCCCGTCCCTGCAGGATGCTCAGGCTGAAGGGCCTGCGTTTGCCAGGGTCAGCGTACCTGGAGGGCGGTCTGTCCGCAGGGGCTCCCGCCGGAAGGCCATGGACTGCACCGGTGGGCACTTGAAGACGTGCCTGTTGGCTGCCTCGGTGCGGTAGTCACCGTGGGGGCGGAGGAGAAGAGGAAGAAAGCTGTGAAGTGCTGGTCTCCCTCTGCAGCCGCAGAGACAATGTCCCGAGGAAAGGGTCTTCTGAAGAGCTGCAGGGATG
>NW_011267650.1:0-305 GCF_000146605.3 Meleagris gallopavo
CTAAGGAGAATACCAACACTTTGAAGGGCCTGACGTTTTGTTTGGATGACAGGGACAGGGTTTAATGGCTTCCACAACTGGACTACAGCACAAGGGGGATACTGAGTCTTTGCAATGGATGGGCGAAGAGACAAGGAAGTGTGAGAGTGCACTGAGCTCTTGATGGAGTTGGCAGAGCAGCCAGGTCAGAACAAATGGAAGTGGCAAACAGAGGAGACCAGCAGTGTCTGTTCCTGGCTTCCTGATCAGGAAGAGCAAGTGGAAGGTGCCCTCTGCACACAGGTGGGAGCCTCATGTTGTCAGGC
>NW_011267652.1:0-333 GCF_000146605.3 Meleagris gallopavo
AAAGTCTGTGTTGTTTACATGTTCAAAAACCAAAGCAGGGGTCCGAGACTGAAACAGAAAGAAAAGTGTTCAGCCTTGTTGAGATAAACTGTTTCCATTCAAGATAATAAATCACTTCAACTCCTAAAATTACCTAAAAAAAAAAACCCTACTAGCCTCAGGCATAGTTGCAATTTCTTTCAGACAGAGTCTGCAGCCCACTGCAGTTCTGTCTGTAGAACAAACGAAAACATCTCAGCTCGCTGCTGCTTCCTTACAGAGCGAGGGCAGAAGCGACCTGTGGGGGGAAAGGCCTCTAAAAGAGAAGTTAATCAGATTAAGAGCTGATCTCAT
>NW_011267655.1:0-330 GCF_000146605.3 Meleagris gallopavo
CATCTTTTACGCCCTATAACTCGACACTTATCTCTTTCTCCCCTGGTTCCCATTGGCTGAGTACTGCAGGTTCACAATCTTCCTGACGCTCAACTAAACACACGGATACTGGCTAAACATCACTTGTTGCTAGCTAAGCATATATCGCTAATTAATTAGCTTCTCTCACCTGTTCATTCAACACTCGGTCCTTGTTTCTGGACACTTGCTCGTCCTTGCATAGAGATAAGCTCGGAAGGAGGATGGGGGCAGGTGTCTTCATCCCTGCCTGTTGCATCCCAACCTACCCACAGAGCGAGGCAAGCCAGCCTTGTGTAGAGGCCCTGGCTT
>NW_011267669.1:0-386 GCF_000146605.3 Meleagris gallopavo
AACGACGTAAGACAAGAGAAGTAACAATAATTTTTAGAATTATCACTGTTCAATAGCAACTAAGCTAAGAGATCATGTCAAGATTATTTAGTATTATTCTTGCATTTGTTCAGTATCCTGAATATTAAAAGAAAAACCAACAAGAACAACAACAACAAAAAAACAAACACAAAATCTGGACTGGAAAGTGTATACTGGAGATTTCTGTATTATGTTGGATTGCTGTCAGGAACTTTTTTTTTCCTCTTTATATATAAATAAAGATTTTTAAATACATATTTTATATATGTAAAGACATTTTTTTATTATTATTTTTTCCCCTTTCTTCTTTTTGAGACCATAAATAATAATGAGACAGTAGATGTTTGTGATTGATGTTTCAACAT
>NW_011267677.1:0-330 GCF_000146605.3 Meleagris gallopavo
TTCTTACCTTTTTTCTCTTTCTCTCCCTTCTTCTTTCAGCCTCGGTCTCACGCTGCTGTCCAGATCCCATCTTCCTTTCCCTTATCTCCACGTTCTGCCCACATCCCACCGTTTCGCTGCATCTCCCTGCGGATCCCCCAGCCCACAGCCCCACTCGGCACCGCCACCCCCGCAGCTCTGCCCTCCCCCCGGCTCCTCCCCCGCCTCCCCAGGAGATCCCTGAGGGCTCTCCGTTGCGCCCCACTCATCTTCGCCCCCCGCTGCCCCTCGAGCCCCACTCGGGCTTCAGGCCGTGCGTGCGGGCTGTGTTGCCGTGGCGACAGCGCGCCC
>NW_011267685.1:0-389 GCF_000146605.3 Meleagris gallopavo
GACTCCACTGACCACTACGAGACCATATTGCGATTTTATTGGGCTGCAAAGAGTCATCTTCACTTCTCTGTTGCTTTACTTCAGTTAACTCCCATTCAATTAACCCCCATTCACCCCCATTGGGTGACCCTGTGTTGGTTTCCTAAAATTTGGATCTGGGAGGTGACCATTCCCTATGCCTATGATGCAGGCACAGAAGCGATGCGGGCACTCGCTGAGGTCACAGTGGTTGCCGGGCCGGGAGCGTTTGTGCCACAGCTGGGGAGCAGAGCTGGTGCTCTGGTGAGCGTGCTGCACACGGAGACTGAGCTCTGTGCTTTTCTTGAGAGATCACCCTGTGAGAGCCCACTGGAAGCACCGCTGCGGCGTGTGCATGAGCTGGGGCACAG
>NW_011267688.1:0-327 GCF_000146605.3 Meleagris gallopavo
TTGCAAATATGCATTTTTTTTTTTTTTTCCTAAGACACAAAATCTTTTCCAAACTTTGCTTATTTTAGTATCTCTAGGAGAGCACCCAGCTTGAAACTGGGAGCTTTCATGTCTCTCTCAGGCCATCTTCAAGATTATTTTCTCTCAGATAAAATGCAGTGTAAGTTAAGTGATTGTTTCATCAGGAATTTTCTCAGTTTTTCTACCTCTGAAAATATTCTTTGTAGCAACAATCTGGCATCTATAATGCACATGGAGTTGGTTGGGTAACTTTGAAGTTCTTGTATGTGGTTCACATCTCAAATTTTGTTTTCCAGAAACCAGGTG
>NW_011267689.1:0-439 GCF_000146605.3 Meleagris gallopavo
AATCTAGATACTGTTACCTTTCTTGCAGGTAGAGGAGTTCAGTCTCCGCAACTGTTGATCCAGTATCTTTCACAAGCAGTACATTCCTGTGGAAATATTTCATGTGGAGGAAAAAATGTGCGAAAGTTTAGCAAAGTAAAACTACAGCTTTTTCTGTCTATTACCTCATGAGATAACACTTTCATATTTGTCATTTGGTAAACAAACATTTCCACTCAGGCATGCACAAAAATTACCTACATATTACAGTTGCACTACTCCTCCCATATGTTGCTGTTAGGATGGGGGGGGAAAGGCAACAAATATTTGTGTTGTTACTGTTGGTCTTCTGACTGTTAGATTAATGGCAAAATATAAAGCATTCAAAATTTTCTCTTGAAATTCAAAAAATACAATTTTTTTGCTTAATACACAATGCTATTGAGCAGACAGAATCCAG
>NW_011267690.1:0-668 GCF_000146605.3 Meleagris gallopavo
GTTTAGCTTCTATCCAAGACTGGATCAATATCCAGTCTCCAGGTTGGAAGTTGTGGATGGCAAACTCTAGTGGCATGGCTTGGGCCAACAGTCCTTGGTGTGTGAGAGAAGGTAAAGATAACAAGTATATAGTTTTTGAAAAATACATCTTTAGTTTCAAACTGAAGAATTCCATCCCCTTTCTCAGGTAGGGAAAGTTCTGATTCTTAGCAGTGCTAGGGGTAAGCATTTAGTCCATGGGAGCTTAGTTTCCAAAACCACTTTTGACAGATGTTTCTTTAATGTCTGATTCATCCATTTTGCCTTTCCAGGGGAGGAAGGATGCCATGGAGTATGAAACTCCTATCTTATTCCTAGGGTTTCCATTAGTTTTTGTAAGATACGTGAAGTAGAATGACTTCTTTGATCTGAGTCTGTATTTTCCACAGTCCCATATCTGGGAATTATTTGTACCAGAATTATTTTGTTAGTATGTTAGGTGTTGTTGATACAGAAAGAGAAGCCTCTACCCATCTGGACAAATAGTCAATTAATGCTAGCAAATATTTAAATCTTCCTACTTTGGGTAATTCAGTACAGTCTACTTAGATGCTCTGGAAATGTTGAAATCCTGGTTCTTGTCCACCCGAAGGTTGTTTCTGTAGACCTTCTTATTTATTTGTTGACAT
>NW_011267691.1:0-536 GCF_000146605.3 Meleagris gallopavo
AATTAACCCTTTATATAACAGTAATTCCCTAGTTTTATGAAAACATAACTGTTAGGAAAATTTAAAATAAAAATAAAAATAATTAAAGAATGTAGAATATGAATTTTTAGTCTTTGAAAACTCAACTATCAAGTTCTACTACCAATTTTATCCATCTTTTGTTTTTCCATAAAATTTTTAATAGCAAAAAGATGCAGAATAAAGAAATAAAGAGAGAAATTTACATTGAAGTAAATAAAAATCATCTTCAAATGTTACAATCTATTTTAAATATGAAAGAATTACTGCAGCAAGTCTATTTCAATGAGGGAACACACCATTCTACACAAAGTACACAAATCACAGCTGTGCAAACCACTGCCAGAGTTTCTATCTTATTCTCACAAGAAATTGAATAACATTCAGTACTGAAAGGCTCAGCACAGTAATGGACAAATATATAAAAACACTTCCAGACTCATTACTGGAGAACAAAATAGGCACAGGTACAGAGTAATGGTTACAGATGCATTTCAGTGTTGCAGCTGTGACTAGGG
>NW_011267692.1:0-424 GCF_000146605.3 Meleagris gallopavo
ATGCAGGGGTCAAAGCAGGATTGATTTGAAGGAGTTAGATTTTAAAATCCCTTTAAAAATCAGGACAAAGGATACCACACTATTAAAATAAAATGCTTAAAAATGAAAAGTATTATGCATGCCACACAGTAGAAGATCAGATTTTTATTAATGCAAGTTAAATGCTGATTAATCCTCTTGAGAATCAGTTTCCCAAAGCTTTGGCCTGCATTCAAGTCTTTTTCAAAGGGGCACATCACTTCCATTATTCTGAATATTAATTGAACAACATTAAAACTAAGGATACAAGGAAAGATTTAAAACATGATTACAGCTGTCATTGCTTACATCTAAATAAGTCGTTGGAAATTGAAGCTCTGGAAAACAAAACAAAACAAAAAAATTAAAAAAAAATTAAAAAAACCTAGACCAATAAAAGCTCTCT
>NW_011267693.1:0-375 GCF_000146605.3 Meleagris gallopavo
GAACAAACTGTGAATTTGTGAATATGCATGATTCCCCTTTAATCTGTTTTATTTTTTGAGAAACATTTCCTTTCAAAAAAAAAAAAAACAAAATGGGTCTGTTCAAACTGACCAAAAAGACTTAAGTATCAAGTGTCTAGCAATCTGTGCACAAGCTGCCTACTGGTGTGATTCTTTTTCACATAAAGAATTTGCTGAGTGACTTTAAAGAAAGCCACAAACGTGACTGCAGACAACTCATGAAGAACTGAAATTTGTTCAGTAAGTTAATGCATTTCACTCTAACGACAAAACAGTAATGGATGTCACGTTATTATGATAAGAGGAAAAAAGCTTGAGAAGGAGGGTCAGAAAATTTGAGAATAGACTGGAACA
>NW_011267694.1:0-448 GCF_000146605.3 Meleagris gallopavo
CTGCATAGGTTTCAAGCCACCCAGTTGTTGCCTCCACCATGGTGAGCACATAACGCTTACCATTACGAGATCGTGGCAAGGTGATATAATCAACCTGCCATGCCTCCCCATATTTGTACTTTTGCCATCACCCTTCCTCCCAGAGAGGTTTCATTCTCTTGGCTTGTTTAATTGTGGCACATGTGTCACAGTCATGAATGATTTGCGCAATAGCATCCATAGTTAAATCCACCCCTCGGTCTCTAGCCCACTTATATGTCGCATCTCTCCCTTGATGGCCTGAGGTCTCATGGGCCCATCGGGCTAGAAATAATTCACCCTTGTCTGCCAGTCCAGATCTATTTGGGCCACCTCAATTCTGGCAGCTCTGTCTACCTGATGGTTATTTGCTGCTCTTCAGTAGCCCTATTCTTGGGCACATGGGCATCTACGTGACGCACCTTTATAA
>NW_011267696.1:0-383 GCF_000146605.3 Meleagris gallopavo
CAAGAAATCAACATCTCCTAAGCATTCAAACACCTTCATTTGTATTTCAACTCTCTTTTCTATAGTAGTTTGTCTCTATTTTTTATGTGCAATCTTCTAAGAATCCTTTTGTTCTCAAGATATAGATTTCTTCCATATATTCTACCAGGTCATATTGAATTTCCATGTTCTTCTACTTTTATTCTTTAATGATAGGAAAAAAAAAAAAAAAGCAATTACCATTCTATCTTAGAAACTGCATTACACTAAATTTCCTTTAAATTTATATAACTTTTCCTATATCTGTTGAGAAAAAAAATTCTTACAATAAACTTACAGCTAAAAGAAAAAAAGGTGGAGTCTCTTGCTCTCATGGACCAGACAAAAATGTTATGCAAACTGTG
>NW_011267698.1:0-491 GCF_000146605.3 Meleagris gallopavo
TGGGGTTTATTTATTTATTTTCCAATACCTTCATTAACTGCCCCTTTCAGAACAAGCTGCCACCGTGAAGTTCTTTTTCCTTTTCAGAGTGAGACGACTACTTGTAAGGGTAGGAGCAAACTGTCACTCCCTTTGTTGCTGAATTTCAACAGCTCAGATCTCTTAGTGCCCACTGTACAAGGTTCAGTGTAAGGCAAGGTGCAGACTCTTTTCTGCTTGCTTAAAAAAAAGTGACTAAACCCCGCTTAAAGCTAAAAGGTGTATATATATATATAATTTTAAAGGGAATGAGTCTAATGCAGTTACCTAGATTGTTACATTATTTTAAATAATCTCTGTGGTCGTGAATGTATGCTTATGTTAAATTTTACATTAAAAATGCATCAACTTTCTTCACAAATTAACAATGCAGCTTTTCCGTTGTTTTGTATATTATGCCGTCTACTCACAATTGAACTAAAATGCATAAACTAAGCTCATAATTACCAAAT
>NW_011267699.1:0-341 GCF_000146605.3 Meleagris gallopavo
TACACTTGCTCAGTTTTCCATTTCTATTAGCTGAATGCTGCCTGGCACCAACTCTTGATCATTAAAACTTCCATAACTTTATTCACTCCACTAATCTAATAGAAAAATCCAGCAAAAATATGGGACAAAACCCAAATGCCTATACAGACTTGCACTTGTTCTGTGAGTTGTTCAAAATGGCAAACTGCAACTTATGCAATAGTAGAACACTAGCAGGTTGTAAATGTTTCTGAAGAATTTGGCATATTTTAGATGCTCTGTGGAAAGATTAATGAGAAAGTGTTATTTTCATAATGAGTGTATCATAACATTTCCAAGTGACTACATACAACTGCAATCAT
>NW_011267700.1:0-383 GCF_000146605.3 Meleagris gallopavo
CTCACCTCTTAACATTCTTGCGCATTCCATTATCTTTTCTTTTTAGCTCAACACTTTCTGAGCTTTGTTTGCTCAGCCTTCTCAGGATTTCAGGTGACTATTTATTGTGTTTTTTCTCCCTAAGATTTAGATTCCCTGCATCCACTGTGCCTTTGAAAACTGCTGTAGAAGCAGTGTACCCAGAGCAGCGTGTAAATACTGCAGTGGGCAGCACCATGCCCATGCTCAGCACTGTGCTGGGTGTCACTGTCACAGGTGGGCAGCACGGCTGGTGGTCAGCTCTGGCAAGCAGGCAGGAGAACCTGGGAGAGGGAGGGGACCAGGCAGCCACAGAGCTGCTCTGGGTTGGAGATGGAAAGCCTTTCTAAAAGCAAAGTGACAAC
>NW_011267701.1:0-501 GCF_000146605.3 Meleagris gallopavo
TATATGAGCCTGTTAAGAGTTATATGTTGAGCTTTGCCAAACTTTCCCTTTTGAACAATTAAAAATACAAAATAACAGCTGGAAAGGCTCTATAAAACAGACCGAAGCCAGCCCTTACCGTGTGTTTCCACAGTGAAGCACGGCAGAGGCACCGGTTCCACATACAGTGTGCAGGCGGTGGGGCAGCGGGCTCTGTTCCTATTCGTGTCCCTATCTCTATCCCTGTTCCTATTCCTGTTCCTATCTCTATCCCTATCCCTGTCCCTATTCATGTCCTTTTATCCCTGTCCCAGCGGCTCGGCCGGCCCGCTGCGCTTCGTTTACACCGCGTTGCCACGGCAGCGGGCGGCACCACAGCCCTCTCCCTTCTCTCGATGCTTTCAGTGCTTTCTTTACCTCTACGTCATTTTCCCCGCTATCACCAGTAAATTCTCACTAATTATTCTCTGTCCCGCTGCAGGTAGCCTTATGCAGCAGGCCTTGAGGATTACGTTATTTATT
>NW_011267703.1:0-518 GCF_000146605.3 Meleagris gallopavo
TAAACAAACATTGTCTGCAAAGCATTATTTTTCTTTCGGGAAAAAAAGTAAGTCAAGAAATGGATGTTAGGAAAAACTAACCTAATCCACAAGGATGCCCGTTATTCTCTAGAACTTATTGTTCCCTGTGTATGGTGTCTGGTGTCTCTGTTAGCTAGTCTTCCTGACAGCTGCCTTTCCTGCTCTCCTATGAAGGACTTTGTGATTGTCTGGGTTTTTGTTTTTAATTAGTCAATTTGAAGTGGTTGGCTGCCAGAAACAGGATCTCCATTTTTCCTGGTGATAGGATATGTGATCCTCAAAGCACGCAGTTTTATCCTGTTGTCTAATAATTGCCTTCAGAAGTGCGTTGGTTATTGTGGGCTTATTCAAGTCTATTGTGTTGAGTCCTGCTGTGGGTTTTGCCACAGTTCTCTGAGCTATTGTGATGCTGAGACAAATTCTCAAAACTGCTGTACAAAGAAGTTGTGCTATGGCCATAGAACACACAGTGTTTGCCAGACTGTTGAGTGTCAACA
>NW_011267704.1:0-413 GCF_000146605.3 Meleagris gallopavo
TGCACCCATGACATCTCGGGCCATTGAGAAGAGATGCAATATGGAAATGGGTCTGGATCAAGGATGCTATTGCACAAGTTACCCACGCACGCGCAACGCGCTGCAATTAAGCACGCCCAGCGGGTAAAGCCTCTCCAGTGTGGAGGACGGTGGCTGAAATGTAAACACAGGGAGGCTGACCTTCCCACAAACCCGCCAAGTCAAGTGTCACGTGCTTTCCTTTTTGTTGGTAGATCTGCAGTTTCATCAGTTTTCCTCCAGTTCTCCAGGACCTTGACTAAGGACATCCCCTTTCCTACACCAGATATATTTCCCATTTTTAGCGTGCTTCCAAGCCTGAATTGAGGAGTGGAAACTGAAGACTCGCTGGTTAGCACCTCCCATCCCCAAAGTCCCACTGAACTCACCCACTG
>NW_011267707.1:0-505 GCF_000146605.3 Meleagris gallopavo
GAGCCAGAGGCATGCATCTCACCCCATATCCTCTGTACAGCCACCATTTGTTTAAAGGATCACTCCTCCTTGAGGCACAAAACTACAGCAGTTTACACAACGGGCTGACACACAAGGGCTCTCTCTAGATACAAACTGCAACAGAGGGCATAAGGACAGTGTGAAACCAACACTCATATCAGATCTGTGTCTCTGCTCTGCTCCCAGTAGGAGCATGATGTTTTACTCCCCTTTCAGAGGAAGATTCTTCTTCAACGATAACAAAATCCAGCTTAACTGCAGAACATAGGATAGAATAGTAATAATTATCTGACATTGTCTGTAGAGAAGAATTCTAACCACGAGATAACAAAGGGTGTCTGAGTTTCAGCTGGGCTGGAATTGTTTTCTTCAGTGTCTGATATGGTACTACAGTTTTGCTCTAGATTGCACACTGATGCTTGGAGTTACTGCTAGGCAGTGCTGTACAGAGCCAAAGTCATTCTCAGCTGAGAGCCCAAGGAAG
>NW_011267708.1:0-398 GCF_000146605.3 Meleagris gallopavo
ACCCTGGTACAAACCTCAAGATGGTTATAGTCATTATTTTGCTGTGACCTGCACATACTGTCTTTATATGGACACTTATGTCAATGTATTTATAAATACTGTTGCTATCTCTACAGCAGTCCATGTTTTTATGCCATGCAATGACTCAGAAATATGCTTATGACACAGACTGTCAAGTAGTGTCATGCCATCCACCTTGGTCAGCAGTAAAGTCAAATTCACAAATTGCACAGGAAGCAAAAATAAAATAAAAAAAACGATTATGCTTAATTAGCTTGTCAGAAGATCACTTTGTGCTGTCTTTGAATGTCAAAGCATCTGCTTTTATTTTTTAGGACTTCCAGACATATTTCCTTCTCTAATGTACTACTTTGTACACCATATAGAGAGAGATGTTT
>NW_011267711.1:0-396 GCF_000146605.3 Meleagris gallopavo
AATAGGTGTGGAGGAGAGTCTTAAAGAACTGGAGAGGGAAGACTGTGGCTTGTTCCATAGGCTGGTATGCACCATCCTATCTGTGGGCTAAAAGTCAGATAAACATGAACTGCTCTACTAGCTGACAACATGCCTTGAGAAAAGGACAGAATGTGGTGACATTCTGCAAGCACTTATTGGCTGTAGATGCAAGGGAGAGCAGTGAATTTAATTAGTGAAGGCATTTCACAGAGGTGAACTAAAAAGTACACTGATTAGAAAAAAAAGAAAAAAAAGTAAAAAAAAAAAAGAAAGAAGTTTACCTGAATAGGCTAAGAAAATATCACTGAGAGATCTGTCATTAAAGTCCCCTGGCATCTAGGAAAATATGCGATCTCCTTAGAAACTAGAGAAAAA
>NW_011267712.1:0-328 GCF_000146605.3 Meleagris gallopavo
TTGAATTTGGAATTCACTTGCTGCCAGTACAATGTAAGGTGAAGGTATTGCAGCTTCTGCTCTTGTAATAATCAACAGCAATGGAAGAAGGGATCACACAGCTTTCCAACATTGCAGTAAGTGATGGAAGAGGTGGCGAGGAACAAATATCTTTAACCCATCCTATATCCAATTAACTTCAGTCCCATTCAGTTCAATGTGTATGAGGCACCTTTAAGAAGCTGACTAATATTTCTATCAGACTAATGAACGCACTTCTTACATGATTACCTTAGAAGTTTGAGCATTTGCATTAGCATTGAAATTTCATCAGCATTACAGTCTGTTG
>NW_011267714.1:0-410 GCF_000146605.3 Meleagris gallopavo
TTACCATTGGGAAGCAAGTAATAGAAGAATGTGAAGGTAGCACACAAATAGGAAAAATATGAGCAGCTGTCCTAGCAGCACACAATGGAGCAAAAATCATATATGTACATTCTCATACTATGTGGGCTTGTGACACGTGTTTATATGTGACAGTATCTCTGTAAATGGGAAGACCTGAACTGGGGAGTAAATAGATCCCTAGTAAGGATAAAGAAGAATTGGCAATTATTACTAGACATAGCCAGGAAAACACCTTTTTAATACCAGATGGGTAAAAGCCCATGCTAAGGATAATCAGCCAGCCACAAAATAGAATATATAGAATATAACAGTGGATGAGTTAACAAAAGTTAGGAAAATTATCTTAAGATCTGAAGTGGTATCAGTTGGGAGAATGGTTACATCAGAAC
>NW_011267716.1:0-509 GCF_000146605.3 Meleagris gallopavo
AGCGAGATATAATGGCACAGTGGGGAAAGAACTCTCTTAGCAGAGCTTTTTGCAATGTCCTCTTACCTCGCCGGAAAAGCCTGGGAGCTCAGAGTAGGCAGCGCCATGTTTTGAGGGACAGACCAGCCTGACAGGGAACAGGTTTTGCACCTCCCACCTGCAGGGGGAAGGATCCTACAAGGTCAGAAAAAACACCTCCTGCCAAGCAGCCTGCTTGGTAGGATCCTGCTGAAGGGGGACGGGCTGGGGAACTACAAGCCGCCTTTTTCAGTCCCTGCTTGTGACGCTCTGTACGTCAGATGTCTCCCTCTGGGTACCCAGTACTTTTCCAACGTCTTTCCTGTATCTGTCTTCCCGCTGTCAGCCAGTCGTTTCATTACAGCCATGGCACAAGCAGACGTGAAGGACCACAGATGTTGGTAGAAAAACACCCAAACAGGAAAAAACTGCGCATAGTTCTTCCTGCTCCTGTGAGAATTTCCGTGCACATACATGCATATAAGTTGTTG
>NW_011267717.1:0-335 GCF_000146605.3 Meleagris gallopavo
TTTTCATTGGAACATTAACATTTATGCTTGGATTTTTAAAGTAGTTTTTTCACTACCTACTGTGAAGAATTTTTTGCATAAAAAGTCAAAAAAAACTGGATGAGAACATGGGGCAATTAAACATATCAGGAGGCTCTACAGGAGAGAGCCTGGAGTCAGCTGCAGAAATGGCATTGGGAACTGTAGGACTTGTAGGAAAACAGGAGCAGAAAATTTTCCCTATCATGTTGCAATGTGGATTAGACATCAGAACTGAAAATAAGACAGGAGAAATCAATCTTTCTAATTTTCAGCTGTATTTTATTTCCTTTTTTTTTTTTTCCTTGTCTCTCTGC
>NW_011267718.1:0-415 GCF_000146605.3 Meleagris gallopavo
CGTGCGGGGCCGGAGGGACAGCACTGCTGAAATAACATCTCCTTGCCAGCAAAGGTAGAAGAAGAAACGGCCCCTTTGTTTTGGTAATTAGCTAAGCCCAAACTAGGAAAGCAGATGTGTTTGCTTAGCTAATCATGAGACAAGTTTCTTTCAAAGAACTTCTCTGGGCGATTGCAGTCCTTCCATCACAACCGCGTTCCCCTCTCCCTGCTCTCCCACCCCCCTCTCTTTTTATTTTATTTTTATTTTGGCCCATCACGCTCCTCTCCCTCTGCCCCAGGTGGGAAAGGGCCGAACCCCCCCGCCCCGCTGTGCCACGCCGCTCTGTTGACATTTTCATAGGTGGGGGATGGGAAGGGAGAGGAAAAAAAGAGAAGGGGGAAATAAAGTTTAATGACATGTATGACATATTAAA
>NW_011267719.1:0-428 GCF_000146605.3 Meleagris gallopavo
AAATTTCTATTTCCATTCTGGCTTTTTACCTCTGATTTTTTATTTTTATTTTTATTTTTATTTTTTACCAGCTCCACTTTCCAGTAGTATAAATCCACCTTTGGTAAGCCAGTCTAGGAGCAAAGAGGGATTTCATATAAGTAGGTTACAGCAGCTTTGCTAATTTCCCTGGTGCTCATCCACTTCTTTTGTGCACGGTTCTCATGTGGTGGTGGATCTGTTGGAGATGCCATGCACGCCAGGCAAGGTGTGCTCCTGACAGCAAGTATCAGATACAGTCTGAGATCTCCTGGGCACTACCACCAGGCTCTACTGGGCTCCTCACCAGGCTATCCAAGTTGTTGTGCCAAAACAGTCTTTCTCACAGCCTGTGGAGGATTTGTAAACACGCTAGGATCTGACTGAAGCAGCTTTGTATTGTGTATTAT
>NW_011267720.1:0-423 GCF_000146605.3 Meleagris gallopavo
ATCCTAAAATATTTTCTGTATATTCACTACAGTAGTCAGATATTTTAGTATAACGTGATATTTTTAAAGGAAATCAGAATCCAATTTCAAACACTGTATCAAATCAGAATTAAAATGTTTGTTTTCAGGTCTAAGTATTAACTTTTCTTGGTTACTTCTTTAGAGTGGAGAAAATCTCCTTTTGAGGCTTTATCAGTAATTTTTGAAAGATTTTCTATTTTAGAAATTGTTTTGCTCTTTGTACTTCGCCAGGTTGTAATGTGTATTTTTTCTTGGGTATTTTTTTTTATTGTCTGTGGGCAACATCTCAAATACAAATGCAGAATTTCTACTATTGTTGAGATACAGAGTATTACAGAGCAATTAGTGTAAAAAAATGTTTCATAAAATTTTACATAGGTATGTAAATACTGCAATGTAGAG
>NW_011267721.1:0-388 GCF_000146605.3 Meleagris gallopavo
AGCAGTAAGGCTCAGGCTGACGTGTGCTCAGACTACCCGTGGAGATCTGGGCTTGATCACAGACTCCTCCTTTCTGCATTCATATTTGCATAAAAATCCTGCTGACATATGCCTTTGTGGTGTGTAATACACCCACATATACCCTAAAAAAAAACCAAACAGACATATCATGCAGTAGAGATTGTTTCAAAACTTCCCTTGTTTGATAGATGCTGAATAAAAAAAGCCATGCTTGGGTTAAATCTCTTTATTCTCCAGAGCTGTGTGACGGCTCAGCATCTGTACTGCTGTTTGTGTAACCAGCGCCGTGCCAGGGGAAGCTGTGTAAGCACCCACTCGCCCCATCCCCACCACCCCACCGGCCCCCACAGCACGGCCAGCCCTGCTC
>NW_011267723.1:0-340 GCF_000146605.3 Meleagris gallopavo
GTAGTCTGGGGCAAATAACCACAATGGAAAATGTGGTTGTGACCTGTCCTGAGTCAGGCAGAAGAGGGAGGAGAGCATAAGAAGAGGAGCAGGGAAAATGGCAACTTGGAGAGTTTACAGGTGGGCAAGAGAGACTGGCATGGTCTGATGTCAGAGGAACAGTGCCGAGCAAAGAGTTTCAGTCTGAAAATAGAGCTAGATGAGTAGCTTAAATCTGAGGACAGCAGGGAACGGCACAAGCAGAGAGAAGACAAAAAGCATCCCACTCTGACTAAAAAAATGCTCAGGAGCTGCTGATGACTGAGAAAGGCTGGCACAAAGCAGTGCAGCCTGCTGGAAA
>NW_011267724.1:0-433 GCF_000146605.3 Meleagris gallopavo
TCATTGCATCTCCAGAAAACCCTTATTTCTCTAGAGATCATATAGTCAATAGGTCATAAGTTCAACTATTATGGAAGCTATGCTTGCTGCTTAAGTACAAAACAAATATTCTAAAAAATATTTCAGACTTTTGGGAAGTCTGGGAGTATGAAACATTTATTTGCAAATGAAAAGGATGTACTTCTCTGATCATGCTGGTAAATGAAGTTTGCATTTGCATAATGTTTCCTTTAATTTTTACATTCTTCACATTTTTCTTCCCATTTAACAATTTCTTACACTGTCTGTGGGGAAGCATGGTGAATTAATCTCAGAATATTTGCATTTTTTTCATATAAATACCATTTTGCATTGCCAAATAAAGAATGTAGAAAAAAAAAGGAGGTTTGGTTGTTTATTTTTGTCCTGTTTTTCTAATCTTATTATAATACAC
>NW_011267725.1:0-355 GCF_000146605.3 Meleagris gallopavo
GTGACAGTACAACATAGATAATAGAGAAAAAGGAGATAGTTACAGGAAGGGCAGAGCACATTTTCCTGTTAAGCTCCGATTTTAATTAATTTCCATGAACAAGAAATATTAACTGTTAATTAAAGGTCAGTTGCAATAACAGAGTCCTTATATATCTTCCATGGGAATTGTGTCTCATGATTCCTCAAATGTGGTTCAAGGACTTCTGTAAATTCTTTTTTTTTTTTTAGGTAAATGTCTTTAAGCTGTTTTAGAATTGCTAAATCTATCCATTCTTGTATTCTAGCAGAAGATACCACATTTTCCCTTCAGAACGCAGTGCAGAACAGGTGTTCAGGAACTGGAGATGTGGATT
>NW_011267726.1:0-325 GCF_000146605.3 Meleagris gallopavo
GTAATCAAGGAAGAAATTAAATGAGATTAAAAAGCAAAAGTTCATTAATTGCAGCTCAGATTCTGTAGCATTTCCTTTACTGCCAATTGGCTGACTCAGATTTGGTTTTTTCCACCTGCCTGTAACACTAAAGCTTCTCCCTAGATAAAGGGAAAAAAGAAAAGATTTAGTCTCAAAGTAGTGCAAGGATGCTAGTTGTACTGTGCACGTGTATGTTAATTGTGCAATGGCTTGTGAAATGACACCTAAGTTTTTTTTTTGTTTTTTTTTTGTATTCTTGAGACAATCTGGGTAAGAGATCTTAAAGCTCCGCAGTGGCTAAAAG
>NW_011267727.1:0-477 GCF_000146605.3 Meleagris gallopavo
CTCGCACCACGCTTCCACCACCGCTGCTGCAGCCACAGTGAGCGTCGCACAGAGCGATGCCTGCGGCACAGCACAGCGTCACAGCCAGGCCTTGTGAGCTCACGGCACAGCACAGCCAGAGGACGGGGCGCTGTGACCTCACGGCTCTGCGATGCCGGCTGGAGGCTCCCCGCGGGCTGCTCCTCTTGTGATGCACTGCACCGGGGCCGGTGCTTACATCACAGGAACGCAGAACAGTGGAACGGGTTGGGTCGGAAGGGACAGTAAAGAACTTATCACCTCAACCCCAATGCCCTGGGCAGGGATGCCACCCACTGGGTCGTGCTGCCCAGCCTGGCCTTGAACACCTCCAGGGATGGAGCATCCGCAGCCTCACTTGGCAAACTTTCACAGTAACACCGAGAGGGCATTATTTCCAGTTCGGTGCACCCGTGACACCTCGGGCCATTGAGAAGAGATGCAATATGGACAGTGGGG
>NW_011267728.1:0-326 GCF_000146605.3 Meleagris gallopavo
CCCGTCAAAGCCACACAGCCAGGCAAAGCACCAGACGAGATGCCTGGGAGAAACTGGGAGAACACAAGCAATTTCTCCACTAATGGACTCACTCAGTCAGCTCTTATGTACAGTTGTCAAGGTGGCAAGTACATCTATTTGGACATTCAGCTCTTTTAGCTGGTGCTTACCTGACCAACAGTTAACACTACAGTGTCATTTTAAGAAATCTTAATGGGGGAAAGGAAAAAAAAAAGGAAAAAAAAAAAAGAAGAGGGAAAAGACCAACTAAAAAACTGACTAACCTCACTGTTCACTTGAATTGTCTGTAATTGGGCAGAACAAAG
>NW_011267729.1:0-533 GCF_000146605.3 Meleagris gallopavo
TGAAGGGGTCAAAGAATGGGAGAGTAGCAGCTGACCTCCGTTTACGTCTGTTTACGAGGGTGGATAGTGATGGGATACGGGGGAATGGCTTTTAACTAAGACAGGAGAGGTTTAGGTTAGACAGTAGGAGAAAGTTTTTCACCCAGAGGGTGGTGACACACTGGAACAGGTTGCCCAAGGAGGCTGTGGATGCCCCATCCCTGGAGGCATTCAAAGCCAGGCTGGATGTGGCTCTGGGCAGCCTGCTCTGGTGGTTGGCTACCTTGCTTGTAGCAGGAGGTTGAAACTAGGTGATCACTGTGGGCCTTCTCAACCCAGGACGCTCTGTGATTCTGTGATTCTATGACCTCGTGTGCTCATGAAAATTACAGAGTGCAGGCGGATTGGAAAAAGGGGAGGTGGAACAGGGAGGTGGGATTTGGGGGTAGGGTCCCCAGCCCCAAGCTGGGTGCACGGCTGCGCCCGCACCGGGAAAGGCATTGTGACATCACAGGGCGGGGCAGGACTTCAGTCTTTACTAAGTCACGCTGGCA
>NW_011267730.1:0-511 GCF_000146605.3 Meleagris gallopavo
GGTCAAAATAAGGGGTTGAAAAATCCTTTCTAGCATTTGAGTTTATTCCAGCATTTTAAGAACTTAAGAATAGCTGCTGTTTTCTGTTATTTCTCATGCCTTGAAGGTCAGTTGTGTCGTAGTACATAATGCATCAACATGAGGAAAACATTGTGTCATCTAATTGCTTGCTTTAGAACTTATTGTGAAAAAAACACAAATTAAATGCTTTGTCAGGGAGAAAAAGATTGATGAGTTGCTGGGTAACAGGAATAGCTCCAGCCTGGATATAACATCCTCCACAGGTGTGGACACTATACCTCTGATAGTTCTGGATTGGTTTGTTGGCTAGTTTTTTATTTTTTAACTTGACAGCAAGTGCTAGGCTGTGACACCAGGAGACATGAGTGAGTACAGACTGTAGTTTAAGGCAGCTGCCTTTTTGGGATTAAACTCATTCTGTTGAATTATTAATTGGTTTAAATTAAAAAAAAAAGTACACACTTCCAGTGTGAGACACATTCTCAGTCAG
>NW_011267731.1:0-467 GCF_000146605.3 Meleagris gallopavo
GTTACACGAGTCAGCAGAGGAAAGACAGAAATGAAGAATCCGGAGGACGAACGTCAGGTAAGTAAAGGCAGCGCGAGAGGAAGGAGGCGGGCATGGCGACGAGGGAGGAGGAGGAACGCAGTGAAAGGAAGAGAAGAAGAGGAGCTCGAAGGAATGCAGAGAAAACGACGTTGAAAGGAGAGAAGAGAAGAGAAGGCGTGCTTTTAGAACAGATGAAAGTAATGCAAAGGCGTGGTCTGGAAAGAAAAAGAACCACGAAAAAGGAAAGGAAACAGGAGAAGGCAAAGCCAAAGGAGCAGTAAACAAATGCGAAGAGGAAAAGAAAAATAAGCAAAGTAACCAAGGAAAAAAGTAACAAAGAGAAAGCAAAGGCGTAGACTGCAAGAATATGGCCAAGGAAAGAATTCAAAGAAACACAGGGAGACAATAAAAAAGACCAACAACATCTAAGGAGAGAACGTGGGAAA
>NW_011267733.1:0-529 GCF_000146605.3 Meleagris gallopavo
AGAAATGTAGTATCACTCCCGTTCTACGAGGATAACAGTGGGCCAGAAAAGATCCCAGGAAATACTTAGGCCTCTTCGGGTATTTGTACCTCCTGGGTATTTACTTTGCCACTGAACAGCAGCAGAATAACCTTGCAGGAGCCAAGGCTGATTGAACAGCTGCTTAAGTGTCATCTGCTCCTTTGGGCCTACCCAGTGGGCAGCAACATTCAAGCTGTTACTTACATCACCGAGAAGAGCTGGAGACAATTCTTCTTTTCCTAACAACTTCCAGGTGCCTACAAGCACAAACAGAGACCAGCAGTGTTTCATCACTTCACCAAAAAGGAAGGTCAAACACCCCAGCTGGGAAGAGCAGTTACAGAACTATGGTTACAGTACATGTTCCACGAGCACTTTGTATTTGGGACTGCATAGATACAGCCCAAAGGCATACTTAGTACGTTCAGCTTCCTCTAGGAAACATCTTCTCTTTACAAATCACTTGCAGTTATACTGCACAATTAAGAACACCCAAATGCAAGCTGCC
>NW_011267736.1:0-786 GCF_000146605.3 Meleagris gallopavo
GCTGAGGATGCTGCCAACGGCAGCGGAGGTGGAGGATCCGACAGCGGTGCTCTGCGGGAAGGAGCTGAGGATGGGTCCGGGCAGAGTCACCACCACGGGAGAGGGCTGGATGACGACGTTGGAGTCCTGGCACTGCCTGACGCAGGGCTCGTTGCAGCTGCTGCCCAGAGGGGTGGGGCCGCAGGGCTGGCAGGGCAGGCGTGGCACGCACTGGTTGTAGCAGGACATGTCTTGAGTGTGGAGGGGCACCTGTTGGGACAGAGAGGCCGGAGCAAAAGAAGAGGAGAGTAAGAAGCAGCCTGCCTTCCCAGCGCAAGTGTCCCAAGGCTCAGTGCTGACTGGAGACACGGAGTCTGTGCAAGGAGACCTGTGGCCTTCTCCTTACATTTGGCCCCGCCAAGGGTGACCAGGCACATTCAGGGTGCTGCCTGGCCCATAGCTCAGGAGACACCTCCGGCGAGACCTAGCATCTGTTGACACCACACCGACTGCCCTTTCCTGTCTCCCTGCACTAGCTGCCTTCCCAAGACCCAGCAGAGGATGAAGGCACCTGTATGTGCAGAGAAATTCCGGAGGAGGACGGAGTGATGAAAGGGCTTCAGACTCACCTTGTTCCTTATTTGTGATGGAGGCAAGAGGAGCGGATGAGAGAGAGAGAAGATGGGCCCGCTTTTATACTGCACGGGCACCGCCCCAGGCCTACAGTCACTGCACGCGAGCAGTAATTTTCCAGGAGACTCACCTCACATGCAAATTATGCTGACCAGTGGTGCAGGTTGTGGTTTT
>NW_011267737.1:0-388 GCF_000146605.3 Meleagris gallopavo
GACATTCACCTGCATGTCAAAGAGCATTAAGGCAATCAGCACTAGGTGAGGAAAGTCCTTGTGGTCAGCACCACGTGTGAAATGAAGGCACAGACGAGGAGCTATGCTGGAGTGTGCACAGTGGGGAGATGCCTGATACTGTCTACTTTCCATCCAGCTCCATGCAGAAAGGTGGACATCCCCTCCATAACCCCTGGCTTGCCTTCATGTGAGAGGCATGGTTGACAAACCAGGAGCAGAGAACCTGGAACTTGGAGTGTTGCTGGCAAGGAACCTACAGGGCTGGTTTTCCTCTCGCCTCACAGGTTTCTGCAGAGGCCAGAAGAGGTGCACAGAACTCCAGTCGCATCAGAGAGACGTCAGAAGATGGCCCAGATATGTCCCCAAA
>NW_011267738.1:0-364 GCF_000146605.3 Meleagris gallopavo
TTATGTGTATGCAGAAGTGTACTTCCATTCTGCCAGCAGGCTGCTTCCTATAAATCTGTGACTAAGTAAACTCATTTTTCTTCTTTTAGAGATCACTAGGAAACTATCACCAATACCACATCCATATATCCCTCACTTGTAGATTATCTGTGATGGTAATAGATGAGATAACCTAGTCAAAAACTTACACTTACTGTACTGGATGTGTAGGATAGCAATCAAACTACCAATAATTTTTCTTGCTTTTTCCCTTTATTGGAAAAATAAAGGGAAATAAAATAAAAATAATAAAAAAATAAATGAAATAATGAAATATGAAATAAAAAAAAAATAAGAAATAAATGAAATAAAATAAAAATTTACC
>NW_011267739.1:0-386 GCF_000146605.3 Meleagris gallopavo
TATTAAATGCAAAATAATACATCAGACGGGGAAGCCTTGTTCAGACCTAACCATCAGGATCAAGTGGAAAATGCTACAGAAGAAAATTTGTCCTAATCAGTTTAATATCTGGTATGGACCAAAAAGATAAGTTTTAAGATTAGTGAAAGAAGCAAATCTCAGATCTTTCATCATCCTTCACAGCTAGAGCGCCAGCCTCATAAGTCCTCATGAGAGGACCAAGCAATCATAACATTTGGAACAGACTTCTAAGATCAAGACAAATGGTCAATCCATCACCAGTGGTGCCCACTTGCAATTTTCACGTCACAGTTCATTGCTCTACAGCTATACACAGGTGCTTAGTAAACATACTTCACATTCATCAAGACAAAACATTATATCCC
>NW_011267740.1:0-510 GCF_000146605.3 Meleagris gallopavo
TTTTCCCTTCCAATTTTAATAGTAAACTGAGACTATACTTTGAATTCACGATGAAATGCTAAAAATGTGTACTCTCATTTTCTGCCAGTACTCGGCTGACGGAGTTTTTGGCCGTTCTATGGCATGTAATGCAATCAGCATGGAAGCATCGTTGGTCGTTGTGGATTTTGAGTAAGATTTCTCACCCTCTGCTCATGATGGGTGAGAGTTCAGCTGTCCAAAGAGAAGACTTGAGCTCTGCTTTTCCTACGTGTATTTTTGTGTTTGAAAAATTGAACCACTGACTCAGTGCTAAAGCTGACTAAGCTCTTTGGAAACGTGTGGCATTTCACTGCTGTATAAAGGCTCTTCCTGGTGGCTGCCATTGGATATCAATCTCCACTTGTTCTAGAACACAGCTGGCGTGGCTAATGACTGGTGTGAATGACTCTGACTGATCACTGCAGGAATAAGAAACTTGAGGTTAATCTGTTTGGTCATCTCTAGCAGCAGACACGTGCACACCACATT
>NW_011267741.1:0-475 GCF_000146605.3 Meleagris gallopavo
AGCTACATCTCATGGTTAAAATGCCTTGTTTCCTTGTATCTTCTGTCTGCCCTAATTAAGTTTCAGCCCTGCAGAGAAGGACTTGAGGGTCCTGATTGATGAAAACTTAACATGAGCCAGCAGTGTGCTCTTGCAGCTCGAAAAGCAAATGGTATCCTGGGCTCCATCAGAAGAGGGGTGGCCAGCAGGAACAGGGAGGTGATTGTCCCCCTCTACTCTGCTCTTGTAAGGCTCCATCTGGAGTACTGTGTCCAGGTCTGGAGCCCCCAGTACAAGAATGGCAGAGAGCTGTTGGAGAGGGTCCAGAGGAGAGCCACGAAGATGATCAGGGGACTGGAGCACCTCCCCTACGAAGACAGGCTGAGGGAGCTGGGCTTGTTCAGCCTGGAGAAAAGAAGGCTGCAGGGTGACCTCATTGCAGCATTTCAGTACCTACAGGGAGCCTACAAACAGGAGGGGGATCAACTCTTTGAAA
>NW_011267742.1:0-505 GCF_000146605.3 Meleagris gallopavo
ACGTCTCCGTGATCGCAATGAGATCATGACCTCGCAACCGCACGCAGAACTCCAGCTCTTCCTGTTTATTCCCCATGCTACGCGCATTAGTATACAGGCACTTAAGAGAAGCAGCATCCCTCCACCCCTCTCCAAGCCTTTCAACTCCACTGTCTCCACCCATCAAGTTCTGTTTGGAGCCTTGAACTGCCCCCTCAGTCCCAGCGGTCCTCATGCAACAGCATGTCTCTCTTTCTTCCATCCCTCTTCTTGTCAGTGCAAAGGAAGGAGAAGTTAGAGCAGACTCACCATAGAGTGGCTGAGTTCTTTTCTGGCTTCAGCAGAAAGGCAGTCTGATCAACAGCCCAGATAGCACATGTAGACCCAGGTGGTGCCTGCAGTCGGAGATTAACTTCTGAACCAGGAAGAGTCTTGGGCACTGAGAAGCTCAGCTCTGCCTGGATGTGAAGAACATGCAAACGTAGGTAAAACACATGCAACATTTCTGCTGCTGGCCTCTCTACCA
>NW_011267743.1:0-452 GCF_000146605.3 Meleagris gallopavo
AGAGATTAGAGCTCATCACTCTGTGAAACAGAATTTTGATCCCATGAGTAATTTCCCAAAACAGAGGTGACATCAACAATGGCATCGGCATTCCAACAGGAAACAAACTCTCTGCCTGACATGCTTTGCTCTAAACATTAACCTCCGTAGGCTGGCATCTGGCATCTTTGGTAGTTTCACTTAGGTTTGAACCAACTCTGGTTCAAATGATACGTTTGAAGTAAGGAAGTGCAAGTAATTGCACATGGCTAAATTGAGATCAATAAATCAATTGAACCAACTGTTTGCCAACTTTTCATTTGAACAAATCACGCATGTCTTTTTTTTATTATTATTTTGATGCAGTATTTAATTCAAATGTCTTTTACTCTCTCACAATCCCTCTACTTTTCCCCCTTTTCCACCACAAATCTCAGTCATCCTCATTGAATCCAGAACAATCAGGCTTGCAA
>NW_011267744.1:0-536 GCF_000146605.3 Meleagris gallopavo
GTTTTTGGGAAACCCTTATGGGTCCCGATCGAGGAGCTCGAATAGCCGGCGTCTTGGTTTTAGTCACCAGCAGGACCTCAGCTTCTTCTAACATCCGAATGTTGCGCCTGGTCCGTAGGCGTTCTGTCTCCCCCAGATCAGCAACTATCTGAGCAGCCTGCTGAACTACGGCTTCCGAGGTCACCAGAGGGTTTAATATTGAAGCCAAGGTCCCATATAGGTGGGAAGGGGCCTGTTGTAAAATTAAATCTCGCATGCCCGCCGAGAACTTGATCATATCCGGGCTATCATACGAGTCTTCATATATTGCTTCTCTCATGCCTAAGTCGGGAGTGTAGTTTTGAAGGTCCTCCATGGAGGACCATAGTCCTATGTTTAATGGAATATCTGTTTTATTTGGCCAGACCATCAGGCACGCTGCCATTAACCAACCTATTATTGAGTGGTTCTCATTGCTATACTGGATGGCAGCGTATAGTCTCTGCCTGACAGCAGGATGTAATGTTATGGTGGCCAGCTTTGCCATTTCCGGCCCT
>NW_011267745.1:0-492 GCF_000146605.3 Meleagris gallopavo
AAATAACGCAAAGTCCTCTGGGGGATGCCATATGCAGTTCTTCTTCTCTTCCATGAACCAGGTGCCTGGAACTATCTCAGTGCACTACATGATGTTATGATGTGGAATACTGATAATAAGAAACATAAAACCATGACATGTATCCATGTACATGTATATATGCTCAAAAAGTTAAAAAAAAAACCAAACTCTATGGCAAAAAAGAAAAACTCACACCAGAAGGTCTTTGTGTCAGTGAAGGACAACTTAAATTTGACAGTTACGTGAATCCAGAGCATGGCTTTTGCTGACATTTCCAAAGCCAGTGAAGGATACAAGACAGTTGTTTGTGATCTTCCAGTGAAAGTTACCAACAACATGTTCAGAAAAGAATATAGGAACATGGAAACATAAAAGAAACATTCTTATGAAGTTTAAGAATGAATCACATCTATATTATAGAAAGCATATTCTGAACTTATTGCCAGTTCACTATCATCGTAAGAATAAAAA
>NW_011267748.1:0-499 GCF_000146605.3 Meleagris gallopavo
GCAGCCTGGTCTGGTTGGTGGCAACCTTGTCAAAGGCAGGGGGCTGGGACGAGATGATCTTTGAAATCCCCTCCAATCTAAGCCATCATATAATTCTATATAAAGGAGGACCTCTCTTTGAATACAAACATACACGTTTCTAAGTGATACTTGTGCAAATAATGTACTGCAACTAATCTTCACCTAACTGCAAGCTTCATTTGTAATTCAGCAGGTAAAAATAACACATTTGTACCATCACCAGAATCGCTCTTAACCTAAGAAGGAAAATAGCATTTCAATTCAAGCCCTAAGGCTGTTTATTCAATCTGCTTTGGAAAAAAGGGGAAGAAAAAAAAAAGAAAAAAAACCTTAAGTTAACCTGTTACATTAACTGGAGCACTGGCTTTGTGGCATGAGAGTGGAGTGAGATTGTATCTGGAAGCCAAACTATGTCCCCAGGGTCCTGAGAGAGCCTACAACTGCATGCTCTTTGACATTCATATTCACCACTCTGGGG
>NW_011267749.1:0-484 GCF_000146605.3 Meleagris gallopavo
AGTAGTCAGCATGGGTTCACCAAGGGGAGGTCGTGCTCGACCAACTTGGTGGCCTTCTATGATGCTGTCACATGCTGGGTGGTTGGGGAAGAGCGGTAGATGTAATCTACCTTGATTTTAGAAAGGCATTTGATACTGTCTCCCACGACATCCTTACAACAAAGCTGAGGAAGTGTGGGATAGATGAATGGACAGTGAGGTGGGTTGAGAACTGGCTGACTGACAGAGCGCAGAGGGTCATCGTTGGTGGTGCAGAGTCTGGCTGGAGACCTGTGACCAGTGGTGTCCCCCAGGGGTCTGTGCTGGGTCCGGTCTTGTTCAACATCTTCATCAATGACCTTGATGAGGGGACAGTGGCCACCCTCAGCAAGTTTGCTGATGATACGAAGTTGGGAGGATTGGCTGACACGCCTGAAGGCTGTGCTGCCATTCAGCGAGACCTGGACAGGCTGGAGAGCTGGGCAGTAAGAACCGGATGAGGTTC
>NW_011267750.1:0-503 GCF_000146605.3 Meleagris gallopavo
TGAGCTCCAGAGACCGTAATTTGTCTTGTTCATGTTACAGCACCAAATGAATTTTGCTGTGTTTAATAATCATTCTAAAAGCAGATCACAGAGCCGGGAGGGAGGAGAGATCATATCAACCATTTGTTTTCTGACTCTTTCAAGGAATTTCCTACTGTGTTTAATTTCTTGCTGGTAAGTCCTACATGAGCCTCGGGAAGGCAGGCACTGCTATTATTATTCATTTTTTAATCATCAGAGGAAACTATTTAGCTGCTCTAGAAAATTAACATGCTCCCAAATTCAGGACAAGCCAACAATTGGGAAAATGTAATTTTCACAGACGCTGTCACATTAGTCTAAATGGCATAATTTAGGGCAGCTTCATTTAGGGATTTTTGAAGGAAATTTAGCCAAAACCCTTGGATCCTCATTGCAGAGAATCACTTCTGGGCTACGGTGTTGGGGGTATTAGGAGTACTGTGTCTTCCTTCTGAGTGGGTTATGGAGGGATATTGGAAAAA
>NW_011267751.1:0-556 GCF_000146605.3 Meleagris gallopavo
TGATCCTTGAGGTGCCTTCCAACCCTGTCCATTCTGTGATTCTGTGAGGCTCTGCCTTCCCTGCTCGCCCTGCCTGTGCCAACGGCCGTGCCACTGTCTGCTGGCTCTGTTCAGCCACGTTCCTGGTTGATTACGCTCCCGAGAGCAGCCTTTGTACCTTCAGCGTTTGACCACGTCACTCCTGGCTCCGCTCACAGCGCCTCAGAGCCACTGTGCTTCCACACTGTGAGGGGACTGCGGGTCCCTGCCTCTCCCTGAACTGTTTCCCGCAGATTTCTTGCGATGGCTTGGCTTTGTTCTCATCCTCTTCCCCGTTCCCATCTTAACCAAAGTTGATTTCCTTACTAAATGCGCCGACTTTCTCAGCGGCTTTCTTGTCTTGTGAACTTGGGCGTCTGACAGTGGCACAGATGGTTCTGTGGCTGCACCACAAGTCCTCTCACAGGGACCGGAGCAGCTGCAGGGCCCGTCGCAGGGCCTGTCACGACCGCAGGGCCCGTCATGAGGGCAGAAGCAACTGCACGGCCCATCGCAGGGCTTCGAGCAACCCAGCACC
>NW_011267752.1:0-442 GCF_000146605.3 Meleagris gallopavo
TAAGAGGGGAAAAAGTTGTTTTACAAGATTATTTTAAAAAAAGTAACTAAGACAGACCAAGTTTAGATCTAGTAAAATAAGATCCACTATATGACAACACATACTATGAGTACAGAAAACAAGGACATCTGGGGAAGATCTCTTTGGAGCAGGCTACTTTTTAGACTCATTAAGAAACGAAGTCTTTGAGTTCCACTGAACATTGAACACCTCTAGCTTTTTGAATTTGTGTTTCTCATACTTCTGCTTCTGAGATGTGTGTCTTTATCACATCCTTAGTGAACAGTGAAATATGTTATTATCCTGTACACATATCACTTCCCTTAGAAAGGAAACTTGAATAGTAAGATAAGGAGTTTATCAGGGAAGAAGAATGACTAGCACTAAGTCATCTACTTATCTTCAAAAAGCCTAACATCTGCAGAATTACTGCAAAAAAAAT
>NW_011267753.1:0-458 GCF_000146605.3 Meleagris gallopavo
TTCTTGATAATTCCCAAGTATTTTTTGGACCTGTATAATCTGAGATTTGAGTTGACATGAGTTGTCACATCTTGCTAGTTGAAAGTGCTTGGGTTTTTTTTGTTGTTTGTTTTTTGTTTTTTTTGTTGTTTGTTTGTTTGTTTTTGGTTTTTTAACTTCCCAGAAAACAAATGCAATTTATCAGAACTGTGAAACTAGCAAAAATTCTTTTTTCACTTACTGGATTATTAATAGTAGCTATGATGGAGTATCTCTCCAGACCAGAGGTCTTTCTATGTTCGTTTATAGATTTCATCTTGTTGGCACAGAAAATTACCTTCAAGGATTCGGAGAATTGAAACTTATTCTGAAAGCTAGATTTCTTGTGCATGCTTCTTGAAGAAGTAGCCATCCTTCTATCGGGACAGGAGGCGGGAACAGTGTTGATTCATATTGCTCTTCTTACAGTTGCATCACTG
>NW_011267754.1:0-564 GCF_000146605.3 Meleagris gallopavo
TGGGACTGGGAGCCTGCTTGAAGGCTCTTATTTACAAAATTTTACACCTTTTACAGTATTGCTCACCAAGGTACTCACTTGAAAGCATTCACTTACAAAGTTCGTCTGGCACAATGCTCTAATTACAAAGTACACTCAATGAATATAAGGTACCTCTTAGTGAAGTTTTGTCAGCCCTCTTCTTCTCTTACCAAATTCCTGTTCTCACTTTCCCTTCCTTCCGTTCCAGTAGAGAAGAGCGTACCAAGCCGCAGCCTGAGAAAGAACTGGGTATCGCTTCTGTTCTGCTCACAAAGAAGCAAAGAAACCACATTCCATAGATCAGTCCCCATGTCTCGGCCCCAGATTGCTTGGGCATGGATAGTCCAATCCTGTGTGGCCCACTGCGCGATCCAAAGTGTGAAGCCCTTGGAAGACTGCCCAGTTGTCTGTGCGTATGTTCAGTGCACTATTACCTGCCTCTTCTTGGGTTATAAACATCCACACCGCTCACAATTCAGCCCACTGCCTACTTTGTCCTATATACAGTCCTGAACTGGGGCTATAGAAACTCCAGAGTCCTTC
>NW_011267755.1:0-535 GCF_000146605.3 Meleagris gallopavo
TCAGTAACTGTTAGGCTGGGTCTCCTGACTAAACATACAGCATTCTCCAGTAATATCCAACATAAATCCATACTGATCTATCTCAGTGGAATAACTATTTATGAAAAGATTGTTCCATTTTCTTCTTAAATAAATGTGGTATTCACAATGATCTCAAAATGCTCAGTGATTTAAAATACTTTATAATACTATCTTTCAATCTGTCATAAAAATTCCTAAAGCAGTGGAGGAAATACTAAGCTAAAGTTCTGACTCTGCACTAGTACAGGCCAGAGAGTTTTGTGTTCCATTTTCCTTGCTTAACGAAAGTTGAGAAATGAGGCTCAGTAGTATACATGTGAAAGCCACATCTCATTAGTTGACTAACCTTTTAAATGTGCCAAAGGCTTTAACTTGTATAAATGTGCTAAGGAAAGACTTCTATAACCATTAAGAGATAATGAAAGCATTGAGATCTCCGTTAAATCTATTCTAGGAAGTTAAAATGAGCCAAAATTCATCTAAACTAAAATGTTTGAGAGCTATGTGTCTTGAG
>NW_011267757.1:0-481 GCF_000146605.3 Meleagris gallopavo
GGTAACATAAAGACTTGCTGTGCACAGCCAGGATTCAGATGTTAAATACGGGAATCCGTTACATACATCCCATCTTAAAATACCAAACAGCATTATGGTATATTGTTCCGACTGTGTCACATCTCCCATTATCAAGTTCTGCCTTGCCAGTTCTTCGTCTTCAGAATTTGAAATCCTACTATTGTAAAAACTGCTGACTATCTATGCAGTTGTACATGAAGTGCAGTTTCCTCGAGGACACAGCGCTGTGCTTCTTAGATGAACATCTTAGGCTGGATGTTCTCCCCACAAACGACAGGTGCTTTCCCCCTCCTCTGGCAATGTGGCCTTTATTCTGTGGCCGTTCTTCTGACACTAACGATCAGTGTTCAGGAAACATCCACTCTAGTTCGCAGGTTTGCTTCTGTCCTAGAGTCAAGGGCACTAGGTTTTTTATCAGATAGCTTCAGCATACCACTGCAATTGCCCTGCCTCTGTATCA
>NW_011267758.1:0-516 GCF_000146605.3 Meleagris gallopavo
GGCAACCTGTGCCACTGCCTCAGCACCCTCACTGTAGAAGACATTTTCCTTAGATTTCACCTCAATTGTCCCTTGTTCTTTCCTTTAGGTATTGAAAGGCTGTTACCAGGTTCCCTTGGAGCCTTCACTTCTCCAGGAGGCTGAACAGCCCAGCTCTCCTTGCTTACAGGAGAGGGGTTCCATCCTTGGGTTCGTGTTTGTGGCTGTACTCTGGATGCACTCGCACAGCTCCATGTCTCCCTGCACTGAGGACTCCACATCTGGACGCAGCACTGCAGGTGAGGCCTGACCAGCGCAGAGCAGAGGGATGGGGATCTCCTCCCTTGGCCCGCTGACTGCGCATCTTTGGATGCAGCCCAGGATACGGTTGGCTTTCTGGGCGTGGAAGGGCCCATTGACTGGCTTGTGTCCAGCGTCCCACCCGACCAGTACTTCCCACGGCCTTATGGAGCAGGACTACGCTCCAGTCCTTTCATCCCCTAGCATGTTTTGGTGGTGGCTGTTCCCTCATCCCAG
>NW_011267759.1:0-530 GCF_000146605.3 Meleagris gallopavo
ATTTGCACTGCAGTAGTCATCGAGCTCCACTTGGTCTAAGCATTATAACAACTCAGCATGAAATGTTAAGACCAATGTCTTTTGACTGAAGCTTAAATTTCAAGTAATGGAGATATCTCTGTCTCTGTCTCCAGTGTCTTCTGGAGAGAAGTTAAATGATTTGACTAAACTTATCTAAGAATTCTCTGGCAACAAACACTGATTTTCTATTTTAAATTTTTCTATTGTCTTCTTGAAGAGCAAAATTAATTAAAAACAAACAAACAAAAACTGTGGAGACACAACCTAGGTGGACTCTTTTCCTAATGAAGACTTTCCTTTCCTGGGGGAGGAGGGAAAGGAGGAAATCAAACTGTTAGTTAGATTACTTGTTACAGAGAGCTAGAACCTTGTAGCAAACAACAGCTTTAAAAAGGACTAATTTTAAGTCATTTTCTCATCTTTATTGTGGTTTTTAAAAGGTTACAGGAATTCTCTGGGACATAGGTCTATTCTCCATAAAAGATGAGTTCAGTTTTATGAACTAGCTG
>NW_011267761.1:0-431 GCF_000146605.3 Meleagris gallopavo
CAAATTGTATTTTTAAGATTTTTTTTTCCACTGATGATTTTCAGTGCTTGACATCTTTTTGTTTAGGCAAATACAAACCTCATGTGCCGCTTTACTTCCATCGTGACTCGTTTTCCAGGATGTAAGAGGGCTCCCTCAGATGTTGGTGGGGAACCTAACTACACAGAAATGTGGTTTGTTTTCTTTGGTGGAGTGACTCTTATTACAGAAAACTGCAATAAAAACATATGAGGTCTGGCATTTTGCATTTTTAGATTTTGGCAGCTGTAAGAGATGATTTATTTTTGTACCTTTGTCTCAAAGCATGCTGAGGAACACAGATGGACAAGAACTAGCAAGTTCTGGTCAAAGCTGGCAATATTTCATTTGGCTGCGAGGCAGTATTTTGTGTGGGCTTATGTGCAGGGAGATAGCCATCTCGGAGGTGCTGC
>NW_011267762.1:0-522 GCF_000146605.3 Meleagris gallopavo
ATTAAAGGAATTAAGTGTGATAGAAGGAATGTCCATGTATTGTCTGTTCTCGTGCTAGTTAGAAGAAACACAAAGCCTAAGTCGAAAATCTGAGCATCAATTTGCAATGCCCGCTGCATACCTGTAGCATTCGTTGGTGCTTTGTCAACCTCCACCTTCTTCCCCAGTGCTTCAGCAAGGCTGCGCTTCACTGGGATGCCACTCCCGTCACCTTCTGACAGAGAGAAAACAAGGAATACTTGAAGAACAGCTCTTTGGAGGACAGTGTCAGAACTGTCAACCACAACCTTCCAATTCTCAAGCATATTTTATTCAGTGTGCCCCTTAGCTGTTCATTATTATTATTTTGCCATTTCTGCAGCCGGCACGGAACTGCAATTTTCCTCTCTCAGACATCAGAAATACCCTCCATGCAGTCATATTTGGACAAAGGCACCCAACGCTACATTACCAGAAGTTCTTACCTTCGGAGGCTTTCCGTTTCTCCACATCTCACCACGATTCAATCGAATCTAGAAAAAA
>NW_011267764.1:0-523 GCF_000146605.3 Meleagris gallopavo
AACATTAGACAATAACGTTAGGCATTAACATTAGGCAAATGTTCTCAAATTTTTAACTAAAAATTTTAATTAAAAGTTGTTTTTTGGAAAATTAAAAAAAATCAGTTTAATAATTTTAAATACTTTAACTATGTCTCTAGACTGGACTTCCAGTAGTTTCTTGATTTCCAAATAGTTAGAATTTTCCTTCTAAATTTTATGTATTTTTATTCATTCATATCCTGTAATTTGTTTGAAATACATGCATTACATTACTCATACATTTGTGCCATTTCTGTTCATCATTGCATATTATTGATATGTTTTATTAGTAAGCAACATTTCTAACCTGAATAATGACAGATAAGAATTTAGAGTATTCCAGATAGACAGTTACCATGTTTGATGCTTCAATTTTTTTTTAGTCCTTTGTACATCAGCTTAGTTTTCACTTTCTTTTTCTGTACAGAATATTTAATAAAGTGTCAAAAAATTAATTTTTTTGCACAAAGTGAGATAATGAACTGATTTTTATTTAATTTTG
>NW_011267765.1:0-571 GCF_000146605.3 Meleagris gallopavo
CCTGGCTAGTAACTTCACTGAAATTACTGAAACTGACCTGAGCAGGGATTGGAAGAAATGTCTTCATGTACAGTACAGTTTTAGTAAGTCAAAATGCGTTAGAGATTTTAGTTACTACTTCTCAATGCTCGGGAAATGCAGCCTGAAAGATTTTCTGCTAAATGTTTTAGTGTTGTTTTATATTTTTAAACTTAAGTGATCTGATAAATGAAGTTTGTGTCATTTAGTACTTAGATGATGGTCTGTGTAGTAGACAAGTTGAGGTACAGTGTTCCAGAATTCTTTCTTTAGAGACAGTAACTTATGACAGCGAACTGTGAGAGATGCAAACAAATAAAAATGTCCTAACCCTCTTCCCCACAGTTCTATCTGGTAGATCTGTATTCTCATCAAGAACATTTGGTTCTTGGATGATTTATTGTGATAACTTACAAATATATATAGTAAGCCTCTATCTTAAGGGAGGAAACGAGGGTATGTATAGAAAGCCTCTATCTTAGAAGTAGAAACAGAGATGATTTGTTTAGTCATCTTTTTAATACCCCGAAGATAGCAAAAATATATAATGACA
>NW_011267768.1:0-498 GCF_000146605.3 Meleagris gallopavo
TTCTGTTTATTGCATTATTAAAATCCATGAGAGCTGCTTGAGTGAAATCCCAACACACTGTCAACAAAATTGTAAATGTTCTGGGCATATATGAAATGTCATTGGCTTCTTACATCTGTTTATGCGTGTTTGTATATAAAGAAAGAGGTACTATTTGTAAAGGTCAATAACTGTTTATTAGAAAACTTTGAGGACTGTATTTGAGCAGATTATTTTCCCTGTACTTGTTTTGGATTAAGGTGACCACTTCTGTTTTGGATTGCTGGACTAGATTATTTTTATCCTAATAAGTACCTGCAGAACTGAATTCATAGGTTTACTTATAGTTATCTTCTCTGTGTGCTAAGTAGGTTCATTTTACTAGCCATAATACTTGGGGGGGAGGAGGGAGGAAAGAAGGAAAATTTTTGTTTTCGAAGTTAGTTGAGTTTGGATTTGAAATTTGAATTTTTTAGTTTCTGTCTCTTAAAATTAGCAGAGTAGGTGAAGATATGTGAG
>NW_011267769.1:0-494 GCF_000146605.3 Meleagris gallopavo
GCACTGCACCCGCTCAGAAGTCATATTCAAACAGAAGTCTCTCACACTTCGTGACACAAGAAACTCACTTTTGCCTGGTGGGAAGGACAGTCCTTTCCCACTGCATCCCTCTGTGTGCTGAAAAGTGCAGTTGGCTCCACACGTCCCCAGATAAAGCATCTTTCTGCATTATATTCTGAGAGACGCCCCACAAAGCCCACATCTGCGGGGCTGACAGCAGCACCAGAACTACCACAGCACAGCTGGGCTCGCTCCGGCCGTGGCTCTGCCCGTACTCTGCATGCAATTCACTGCTGCCTGCAACTCCTGGCGCTCCCACGCGTACACATCCTGCAGGTCCTACAGACACCTGAGGGCATCAGGTCTTCAGTGTCCGTAAATCCCGTGAAAAAATCTCTCTGTAAGTCACCGTACTGTCTGGCTGGGATGCAGGCACTTGTCCGCCATTACATTTTGCAGTGCTACTTGTCCGTCTTCATCACTTTTCTAGAGAA
>NW_011267770.1:0-410 GCF_000146605.3 Meleagris gallopavo
GGCTGTTGGCAGCTCCCTCAGCTCCGCGGGCGTTCCCATCTCTTCTGGGGCTCCCTTGGTCTGGGGGCTCCGGGCTGTGTCTGCCTCGCCCGCCCAGCAGTTTCATCTGCTGAAGCCAATGCATCATCCCATCTGGAGAACGCATCCCAGATACGGATGGATCGTTCTCTCGACCTCCCTGAAAACTGAAAACATTTTTCCTCCTCTCTGTACGGAGCCACTTTATGTTTTCCTTCTCATTAAAGACTTTGTGCTGCATAGCTTGGGCCTTGTGATTTGTTTTCCTCTTGCAACATTTTGGCATCTGCTCTGCAGCGGAAGCCATCCTGAGCTTACCTCTTACCTTTGGAAACAGAGGACGGAGAACCTTCCTTGTCCCATGGCCACAAGGCCATCCCCCTGGCAAAATA
>NW_011267771.1:0-645 GCF_000146605.3 Meleagris gallopavo
TACCTGCTATGGGTGGAGACCAGCCTCGGGTGCTGGCAGCAGGCCCAGGAGGATGTGGGGTAGGCTGAGCTGTTGGGAGGACAAGACAAGAGCTGGCTCTGCTGAGACCTGCATGATTTGGCATCTGCCGGCAGCTTCCCTGAGCCGTCCACACACCGTGGCTCCATACATGAGCCAGGCACATGAGAGAAATGAAAAGTAGGACAAGCTGCGTAGGATTTGCAGGAGGGGGAAAGCATTTGGGCATCTCCTTTTACTGCTCTGCTCTCTTCAGTGGCACAGCTGCAGGGAACGAACCATCTGCCAGCACGGGTCCACCACACATCCTCTCTCTCCTGACGATGTGTGACTCCACAGGGTCACTCCGGGTATCCCTTCTCCTTTACACGCTTCACCCCATACAGCCAGTACCACATTCTCCACAGGAACTTTACTGCTCAGGCTGGTAGGCACGGGATTGAAAGAAGGAGGCAGTGAGGGGCCCCCTCCTTCTTTACAGCACACCGGTAAGTACATTGGGCAGAATAAAATAGTCGCCAGATTCCATCATCTCCACTACATGTCATTTTGCACTTCTTCCCCAGAGGAGGAGAATAGAGGATGGGCACAACCTCCATCTCTCTGTGTGCAAGGGCCGGGAGCAGG
>NW_011267772.1:0-404 GCF_000146605.3 Meleagris gallopavo
TGCCATACAGAGAACAAATATAGAAGGCTCTGGTATTGATCAAGGTGAATAAGGCCATTTGTGTCTCCCAGTGGAAAAGTGAGGTGCCTGTCACACACACAGGTCACGGTGGGGAAGAGGGCAAGGCCTAGGACCTAACTCAGCCTCTGCTGTTGTGTCTGGCAGGGTGTCCCTGCCTAAATCAAGCCCTGGTCTTGACTGAATTAAGTCCCGGTCTAATCTAGCTTTCCATCACACATTCACGGTCAAAAGGTTTTTGGTTTTTTTTTTTGTTTTTTTCCCAGCTAGCGAAATGGCCAGATGGCAAACGCTCAGGTTTTCCAACTGCCGTTGGATCGAGGCCCCACACTGGAATTTCTGCCCCAAAGGAAGAAATTTTGAGAAAGATTCAAATGATTCCAACC
>NW_011267774.1:0-484 GCF_000146605.3 Meleagris gallopavo
AGCCAGCCAGCAGTGTGCGCTTGCAGTCCAGAACATCAACAGCATCCTGGGCTGCATCAACTGAGGGTGGCAGTAGGACAAAGGAGGGGATTGGTCCTCTCTACTCTGCCCTTGTGATGCCCCATGTGGAGAAACATGTTCAAACCTGGGGTCCTCAGTACTGGAAGGATGCAGAGCTGTTGGAGCAGGTCCACAGAAGAGCCATAAAGATGTTCAGAGAGCTGGAGCACCTCTCCTATGAAGAAAGATTGAGGGAGTTGAGCTTGTTTATCTTAGAGAAGGCTCCAAGGAGACCTCAGTCTTCTAATGCTTAAAGGGAGCTTATAAGGAGGAGGAGGACTGACTTTTCATACAGTCTGATAGTGATAGGACAAGAGGGCACAGCTTAAAGGAAAGGAAAGGAAGATTGAGTTTAGATGTTAGGAAGAATTTTACTCAGAGTGGTGAGGCACTGGAACAGTCTGCACAGAGAGAAGACTGCAGG
>NW_011267775.1:0-493 GCF_000146605.3 Meleagris gallopavo
AAGCATTTCTCTTGAAAGTTTGAAAGGCAGAAGAAATAAGGAGGAAATGCTATTAGTTCTATTTTTAAAGACTTGAGGGCTGCTTGGATGCCATGGTGATGGAAGTGGTGTAAGCACCTTGTTGCAAATCTCTGGGATGTCTGCAATAATTTAAATGGACCAGGACAGTATGCAGGTGGAAAATATTTCTGTTTGTCTGCTTCCCTTTGGCTTTCTGTTGTTAAGTGTGGTTTCCTGGCTGTCTGTGCTGTTGGAAGCTGGCATTCCAGGCCTGGAAAGCGGTGGGACAGTGCTCAGAACGCAGCCCCACAGAATGGCTCCTGCAGGCGTGGCAGTGAGCAGCTCTGTGTGCTGGGGGTTGGGAGGTTGGCCTGGAGGCTGGGGGGGCTTTGGGGCATCACCCTGCCCAAGAGCATCTCAGTAGTAAATGTGGTATTGGAGGAGAGAGGCTGCCACCGTTTCGTGCAGCTCTGGCACCTCTGATAGCAGCGTG
>NW_011267776.1:0-465 GCF_000146605.3 Meleagris gallopavo
GTTGTGTGAATAATGATAACCAGTCATGTTGGGTTTTTCCCTGCAGGCTACTAATAAAGAGGAGAGATGATCTAATTGGTACCAGTGTTTACAGCTTTTCTCCTCTGCAGCTCCCAGAGCAGCAGAGCCCCATCCATCAGCACTGTTCCTCTGAACTGTCCCTCTGGCAAACGTCTTTGCAGATTAAATTTCCACCAACATCCCCACTATCTGAACATGGCACAGAATCTCAGCTCTTCGAAGAAACATTTTGCAGAGGTGCCAAAAGGAGGGGCTGGGAAGAAAAAAAAACAAAACCACCCTTGAGCTGCACCACATCAGTGGCTGAAGGACACCATCAAAGCACCTGAGAACTTAGCCAAGGTGCCAAAAAAATCACAAGCAACTTACAATGTAGACTAGAGTTGCCTCAGAATTTTCCAGCATTTGGGGTTACAACTCATCAAGAGGCAGACACAGAGTTTT
>NW_011267777.1:0-494 GCF_000146605.3 Meleagris gallopavo
GCGGCACGTCGGGGAGAAGCGCGTATTTCTCGACCAGCGTCGGCAACTCTCCGGAGCGGTTCAGCGCGAGTCGCCGCTTTCTACGCATGAGAGCGAAGCAGTGCAATTCCGATGCCGAGAACGTGCGAATTCAGCCTCCTGCACTACCTCCGTAGGGAGGTTTTTTCTCCGCAGGCCAGAAAGGATCGCTCCCCACTTTCTGTCACGCTCTCTCTCCCTGGGAGCGAAACAAATGTCGCTCCCCGAACTTCCAACAGCCTTATTAGAGAGGGTTTTGCTCTCCACTCTTTTCCTCCGAGCATGCACAAGCGTAGCCATGGAGAACAACACCAAAAAAGAATTGCCGCTCGAAATGAAGGCAGAGACGTCGTATTCACAGCTAGGCCTAGTGCATTCTGCATGTACCCGAGGCGAAGTGCAAACCGCTCCTCTCCGACGTGCGGACACGAGACCGCTCGCGCGTCGGAGAAAGCAGCAGGCACAAGTCGCCCGTT
>NW_011267778.1:0-413 GCF_000146605.3 Meleagris gallopavo
CAATGTGGTTGCTTTATAAAACCCTGCAATACATGCAAGTAATATAATTAATATAAATAATACATAAAGCTAACCCTAAACGAAGAGTAATGGAAGAGCGCTGGCATTTGCCTGAAGCAGAAGGACAGGGCCTTTATTGTGATATGAAAAATCAAAAAGCATATGAAAAACTACTCAAGTGAACTCTATAAAAAAAGAAAAAAGTGGTGAAAACCTGGATAACAACTCTAAAAGCCTTGCTAACACTCTACTGGCTTCCCTCCCAGTCAGTCATTTTGATGATGAGAACTGGTGTACTAGTTTTCAAAATACACACACACACAAAACCAACACAACAAAACTGCCACCCAGTGAATCAGATTTTACATATTGGTTACTGACCATATATCCATTATGTATTCCCAGTACAGTGG
>NW_011267780.1:0-450 GCF_000146605.3 Meleagris gallopavo
TTTTTAAAACCAACTTCACCTTTAACCTAGCTCAGTCCCCTGTCTAGTTCATCACACAGCACCCACAACAAAAGAGAACGACTTCTGATGTTAACTTAAGTAATTCCTAAGTTCACAGGTTAGGACCTCCAGATTCTAAGCATTTGCATCCTGAAAAAATAAGACTAAATTTACCCATACATTCCTGGCTCTTGGGACAACCCAAAAAAAGTTTCTCTTAAAGCCAAAATGTTAAAAGCCGCTCCCTTCCAGAAGTACAAATTACAGCCAACTCCAGGCACATGAACTGGGTCAGGAACAGTTTTTGTTATAAACCAGGTCACACCCTTGTGTATACAATCTCTCATTCACTCGCCCTAGCCCAGAGTTCAGAGATTCACAGCATGTACATGAGAGCAAGTCCTTCCCTGCTTCTAGCAATCAGCAAATACTTACAAAAAAAAAAAAAAA
>NW_011267782.1:0-301 GCF_000146605.3 Meleagris gallopavo
AGTAACTCATGCAATATTGTTTTCTCTACACAATTGCTCTCATGAACTGTGTTCTTCCTCTTGGCCCATAAATTAGCAGTTTCTAACCAGAGGATAAATGCAGTCAGATATTTCTCTGATGCAACTGAGTTTATTTATGGCAAAGTATGCAAATTCTGCTTCTTGGTAGACCCTGCAGTCTGAACAGCAGGCGAGCCTCCTTGCTCACAATTCCAGACCCAGCATTTTTTTATTTAAACTGTCTACATAGCTGCATATTATTTCTAGAAAGCTTTCTTGTTTATTTCTGTCATCAAGACAC
>NW_011267783.1:0-310 GCF_000146605.3 Meleagris gallopavo
TGGAGGAGCCCCAGGTAATCCTTAAACCCCATCATGCTGCAAAATGAAATCAGAAGAGACACAGAACGTAATTGAAAACAGTACAAAGATGCACAGAATGCCCTTAAAAAAACACTGCATAGATGCAATAAACACAAAGCACTATTAATTACAGCCATGAAGTGGAAATACAGAGAAATAGAAAGAACATATTTGAAGCCCAGATGGGAGATTATGAGCTGAGAACCACTGAAAAGAAAACAACACACATAGCTAAAACAGCTGCTCTAACCCAGCTTGAGATCCCCAAAAAGCAGAGTTCACAGCTCTG
>NW_011267784.1:0-414 GCF_000146605.3 Meleagris gallopavo
ATCACAAGCTTCCCATGAGTTATTTTCTAAAAGTCAGATCCTTACCACTGATGCACTGAACAATGCCTACCTGGGAAAATCTTTCCTGCCATGTAATCAGACCCCACAGAGCTTGAATAAAACACACCAATTTCTGAGCTGGCTTAGTGTTTGCATATGCTCCTAAAGACTTTGTTGCACTGATTTGTAGCGATTTAACCTTTCCATGAAAATCAGGTGATAGTGTCTGTTTTCTTCAGCAGAGAAAGCATGAGAAAAAGTTCTATGCTTCTGAAACAAAGCCTTTGGTTTTAATAAAATGAACTTTTATAAAAGAAACACATACAATGAATAAAATACAGCTTTAGAATATATCCAATATAAATTTCTTGTTCTGCTGCTGCCAAGGTAATTCTTTTTCAGGGGGTCTCTTGA
>NW_011267786.1:0-429 GCF_000146605.3 Meleagris gallopavo
TTATGGATTCTCCTTGTTCTGAGCACAGGACCAGGAGAAAGATCCTTCTCTTTTGGAAGTGTTTTGCCCCGTGTTCTTCAGGGATCTCATTCAATTTCTTCTGGGTTTTCCCACTGTTTGCAGCGTTGGTGCCAGGTCGTGCACCTGCAGCATCCTACAGCTTTGGCACTGCTGCATTTTCATGCAGGGAGTCTGTTCCTTAGTGTTCTGTGAAAGCCAAGAGCACTTTCAAACATCTTGACCAGAGCTTTCATAAGACAACAGGAATCTGCCCTTGTAAGAAGCAAAGGAGGCCGGCAACACCTGGGTTATGTTAGGAGGAGCAGGTCAGTGCTGGAGAACCTTCCCCTCACTACTGGTGAAGCTGTCCTGCAGACCACGTCCAGTTCTGGGCTCCCAGCACAAGAGGAGCGGGGAGCTTCCATGGAG
>NW_011267788.1:0-303 GCF_000146605.3 Meleagris gallopavo
GTTTTTAAAGTGGAGACAGGAATCACAAGTTCACAGTACTTAAAAGCAGGATATCACACCTCATTAAGCATCACCAAGTATCTTTCTGACCTTAACAGATCTTAGCACAGTTCCTGAGGGAACCTGCATGTCTTCCCTTCAGCTCAGAGCCTGCGTAAGATACCTGCTAGTGCACTAAGGAAAAAGTTACATCACCCATATTAAAAACATTTCTCAGCTTTGAGATTTCAGGAATTCATGTCATACGAGCAAATAACTATTACTGTAATATTGTTTAGTTGGTTTTCTTTTTTTTTTTTTCTT
>NW_011267789.1:0-422 GCF_000146605.3 Meleagris gallopavo
TTTTTCACTGCCTACACACCTGCTTTCAGAGAGGAAAAGAGGGGAAGGGAAAACACGCTCTAATAAGGCATTTGCAAGTCCGAGGAGAGACAGCTGTATTTTTTTCAGGGAGAGCGTGACAAAAAGTGGGGAGCTATCCTTTCAGGACTTCGGAGAAAAGCCCCCAATCGGAGGTAGTGCAGGAGGCTGAATTCGCACTTGTAGGCATCGGAATCGCACTCCTTCGCTCTCATGCCCTGAAAGCGGCATTCGCGCAGAACCGCTCCGGAGACTTGGCCGTAGCTGGCCGAGAAATCGCGTTTCTCCCCGAACGCCGCTTTCAGCCGTCAGCAGCGGTCTCGTGTTTGTCGCTTGCCGAGAACGGGCCACTTCAGCCGGCTGCTTTTCTCCCACCAGTGAGCGGGCTCCTGTGCGCACATCGG
>NW_011267792.1:0-414 GCF_000146605.3 Meleagris gallopavo
TGAAAGCTTCTGTTTTGAGTCACTAAGCTCCTAATATTCTTCAAGGGAATCGAGACACTATTCCTGTAGCATGTGTTGTTTTCTTATGAAAAGCCAGCATGAGCTCCCTCAGAAATCAACAGAAACTTTTCAAGTAGGATGGACAACACCTACTCAGCTAATCTTGTTGCAGTCTGTGTACAGAGAACAGAACTACTGCTCCCTCTTGTCTCCATTTGCCCTGAATCAGGCACATAAGATTCACTCCTGAACTCCTTCATCAGGCTCAGAATATGGATGAATAAAATTTAAACGGGTTTAAAATTATGCTAATTTCATGCAAGTGTGCAAAAGCTTACCCATAGGAAAAGTGTTTCTGGAGGAAAATTTATATCCTCCTTATATTTATGTGATTTAAAACATAAAAAAGATATG
>NW_011267795.1:0-428 GCF_000146605.3 Meleagris gallopavo
AAAAACAAACACTTGGTCACCAACACCACGTGAGCAGCGCCAGATGAGATGTTTCCAAAAGGAGACCTTCTCTTTTTGCTAAGGCATTTCCAGTTACCCTGACAACTGGCTGCCCAGTTGTCACACGCCAGGATCCCAAAGCAGCGAGGAGAAGCAGGGGCCGCTCAGAAGGGCTCTGCAAACAGAGGAAACTGGAATGAGAGCTGGAAGAGGTGACACTGCAGTCCCACAGCCTTCCAACGCTCCATGCTGAAGGAGAACTTCCTGCCCCAGCGAGTCTGCTGAGCACCCTGTGTTCAATCTACATCCCCTGCACCACGCCGTGCTGCCCAGTGAGTCCAGCGCAGCTCTGCGGGACTTGGGGGACTGCAGAACAAGTGCCAGCCTTTAGTTGAGAGCGTTATTCAAGTCCTGGTCCAGGCTGTGCC
>NW_011267796.1:0-356 GCF_000146605.3 Meleagris gallopavo
CATGGTGTTTGCTTACATGCAAAGCCTACCTCCCAGCAGCCACAGTCACACATGCACACAAACTCATGTGCTCACACACACACACAAACTCACGTGGTCATGCACACACACACAAAAGTCATGGAATCAGCTCCTTGCACGGGGCGCCTGAAGGACAGACATAGCTCAGAGCCTCCTACTACTTGCTGAGAGAAGCGGTCTCAGGGTGACAGCTCATTTTGGAAATGGTGTGGGAGGCGTGGGGGCAGCATAGGGTCGTGCAGAAGCCTATGCATTGAGATCCCACCTACCCCTTTTTGGGTCCACTTACCCTTGCCAGTTTGGATGACATCTGGAGCTGAGCGATGGTACTGCAG
>NW_011267798.1:0-381 GCF_000146605.3 Meleagris gallopavo
CTGTGTATAATCAGGCTGGCTGCTGCTAATCACTGTGTCCATAGCATGTTTAACAATGGCATCTGAAGACATTTCCTCTGAAACACTGTAGGAAGGAGTGACGGGAATGCATCTGATGTGTTCTTCCCAGCATCCTTGGCTAGACAAGTCTGTGGGGCCATGCATTTAGGAAATGAAAAACCCTTCCCTTATCCCTGAGGACCCACAATAATGGAATGAGCTGGAGTGCACTATGCCCAGCTGTGCTCTGTGTGCTGGAGGGTACAATGACAGAAACAGAGTTCCAACACTGAGGGAGAAGATAGAGCTTCTATGGGAAGGGTCTGCACAGTGTGACTTGGCTAAATCCACTGGTTCTGTCTGATGCAGAACAAAGATGGG
>NW_011267801.1:0-518 GCF_000146605.3 Meleagris gallopavo
CCCAAGGAGGCTGTGGATGCCCCATCCCTGGAGGCATTCAAAGCCAGGCTGGATGTGGCTCTGGGCAGCCTGCTCTGGTGGTTGGCTACCTTGCTTGTAGCAGGAGGTTGAAACTAGGTGATCACTGTGGGCCTTCTCAACCCAGGACGCTCTGTGATTCTGTGATTCTATGACCTCGTGTGCTCATGAAAATTACAGAGTGCAGGCGGATTGGAAAAAGGGAGGTGGAACAGGGAGGTGGGATTTGGGGGTAGGGTCCCCAGCCCCAAGCTGGGTGCACGGCTGCGCCCGCACCGGGAAAGGCATTGTGACATCACAGGGCGGGGCAGGACTTCAGTCTTTACTAAGTCACGCTGGCAGCCTCCCCAGCTCAGACACTTGGGGCAGTCGCTCCGTCCTGGTGGTCACTGCTGGAGCTCTGCTCTGGGTGACAGCCACTTTGTGTGCTGAGAGTGGTCCGTGGAAGAGAACAGGATGAAGGTCAGCCTGAATCTCTTCCTGATCTTACTTGCTTTCGT
>NW_011267802.1:0-543 GCF_000146605.3 Meleagris gallopavo
CCTTACCCTGAAATATCAGAGAAATACCCTGCAGTATTTTTCTTAAAATGACCAGTAAAAAACACAGAATGGGAATCAAATTGCTAGTTGTAATATATTTTAGTGCCTCTTCTAGTGCCAAAATTGTGCCTATCTTGTGTATCAAAGCATGGAGGTGAGGTAATAAAATGTTCTTTCTGTTAACTTGAAATTCTAAGAAATGCTAAAAAAGCCATTTAGTTATTATTTGAAATGATTTTTAAAGTGAATTTGCAAGAAGATGAATTGTATTGAAGTTTGAAAAATTTTGGAGTGCTTATGTTGTAATGTGTTAAGCGGAAGAAATTTGCCTTTATAACATCTGAGATAGTCTGATTCATTCAGTGGTGATATTAATTATTTTTAGCTACGTTACCATTCCTCTTAACTTACATTTACTATGCCAGGGCTACTGCTGTTCACAGTGAGATGCAGTTTTAGCAGACATAAAAGCACTAATTCAAAAGTATGTAAGATAACCTCTTCAACTGAGATCTCCTTCTCATTTTCAGCTGAATATTTTTT
>NW_011267803.1:0-468 GCF_000146605.3 Meleagris gallopavo
TCTATGGAAATAAATAGGAGGCATTCCTTTCAGAGCAATCTACATACATCAATGAGCCATCATCCTAGTAATGCAGTAATACTAATAGGGACAGAAAAAACAGATTCTCAGAATATCTTTTGTGGGGATGGAACAACAAAACCAAACGCTGCAGTCAGCTGCAGTTATTTCCCCCGGAACTGAACTGATACCAGCAGAAAGGTCATGGCCACTTCCGACACTCAACAGCATTTCAGAGCACGCAGCCTTGGAATAAACCCTAAGGATAAACCAAATGGCATCTCTGTTCCAGCAATTTTTTCCTTCAGTATACATGAATAGACTGGAGGTACTAATCCCACCAGTTCAGTTCTACCATTGTGTCTTACGGTGAGAAGAAAAGCAGGATGTTTAAGACTCTGTCAGGCACAGAACCTCCAGCACTGGAGGCAGCAGTTCTGAATTCTCGGTATCTTGTCATAATTTGTG
>NW_011267805.1:0-422 GCF_000146605.3 Meleagris gallopavo
ACGCGGTCGTGAGGTGCCAGTCTGTCCTGTGCTCCATCATCCCATGCAGACCATCACCGGGTGTTGCACGCGATCTGACAGTAACACTGGAACGCTCTGATGGCATTTTGTTCCTTCCGGTGATCCTGAAGGCTCAGAGACTCACGGGGAGAAATACAGATGTCTCAGAGGTACCAGGAGGGGAAGGTCTGCCCTCAGAGCAACATACAGGCCGTGTTTCTATCCTGGCCAACACTTCCACCTGTACAGGGGCACGTCCTGGCCGCCTGTACCACACCTTCTGGCCGGACGTCTGCGGCTGCATAATAATATCAGGCACCAAAGGAGTGTCCTGATCTGCCACAGGGACGTGATGGGGGTCCCTTTAGCAGTGAAGATCGGAGTGTTGGCCGACAACATCAGTAGGCCGTGTAGCTATTACT
>NW_011267806.1:0-529 GCF_000146605.3 Meleagris gallopavo
TATATCATCAGCTTTTTCAGGAGAAAGAGTCATACTTCACAGCTCACGTTCTTATGATATTTAATTGTTAAAAAAGAAAAGAAAATCTTAGATGGCTTCCTCTTATGTGCCCCTAATTTCCTCTGCAAGTTATCACTGACATGTAAATTTGAAAGCTTACACAACGGTTTTATTGTCGTTCTTGGAACTAAACCCTTATGCATCACAGCTTTTGTGCAATACATATATACTGAAGTAAAATTAATATCCTCTGTTTAGTCTGAATTCATTGGCACAATGCCTGAAGTGACTAAGGAAAGCAACTAGCATTTACAGAACAAAGCTGGAATTAATTCTTATAGGAAAAGCAACTAGGCCGAGATAAAGAGTGTGAGGTGGAAAACAATAAGTCTCTCAATATCTACAAATCAAGAATTATCATATGTAAACTGGGGCCCAGGATGTGGAGAGGAGATAATAGGTAATAGCTCACAGAATAAGGATCTGATCCAAATCCTTGACTGCTAGTGGAAGTCTGGACATGCAGAGA
>NW_011267807.1:0-354 GCF_000146605.3 Meleagris gallopavo
TGCTCGGAGGAAAAGAGTGGAGAGCAAAACCCTCTCTAATAAGGCTGTTGGAAGTTCGGGGAGCGACATTTGTTTCACTCCCAGGGAGAGAGAGCGTGACAGAAAGTGGGGAGCGATCCTTTCTGGCCTGCGGAGAAAAAACCTCCCTACGGAGGTAGTGCAGGAGGCTGAATTCGCACGTTCTCGGCATCGGAATTGCACTGCTTCGCTCTCATGCGTAGAAAGCGGCACTCGCGCTGAACCGCTCCGGAGAGTTTGCCGACGCTGGTCGAGAAATCGCGCTTCTCCCCGAGTGCCGCTTTCAGCCGTCAGCAGCGCTCTCGTGTTTCTCACTTGCCGAGAACGGGCGACTTG
>NW_011267809.1:0-515 GCF_000146605.3 Meleagris gallopavo
GGGTTGGGAGCCAAGAGCACTGGTCACAGGTCCAGAAGATTCCACCATGCCACCCCATCGTTCTAGAATCAGTGGGTGGTTGGAATTCTACCTCAGCCGAATCCTGGAGAAGCTGGCATGGCGTTGTCGTGACCAAAGCACAGGACTTGGTGCCTGAAATGTAAATAAAAGCAAGAAATAAAAGCAATCTATCCCAGTTTTCTTCACCTGAAAACTTCTGGATTCCTCTTGATTCCTCTTTAGCGTTCAGAGTTAAAAGGCTCCTAAATAACTTCACATAAAGTAGAAATTATACGAAGGATGAGTACGTTTCTCAGCATTATCTTTAGGAAATAGTTTCATCTTGCCAAAGCAGCTCCTTTTGGCTTTGCAAGGGCAAGGAATCCATTCTAGTTTTCGTTGTTCTTTTAACCAGACCAGAATTCCAAGTCAAGTACCTCACCTTCCAGCAGTCCAGAGCATCAACAGACAGAATCTGTTGTGACTGGACAGCGTTGATTGTCAGCTATTTGCAA
>NW_011267810.1:0-433 GCF_000146605.3 Meleagris gallopavo
ACTAACTGTGATAAGATTCATGGAGTGAACGCCACTCCCAAATTCTTACGCGAACGGGCTCATGACACTGAGAGCCCATTATAACTGAGAAACAAGGGACCATCAGGAGCCATCGAAGGATGAGAGGGGGAAAAGGTATTATCTGCAAAATGCCAAGGTTGGAAGTTACATATGAAGCAAGGGAGAACGTAAATAAATGGATCAGGGAGCAGAAACTAAAGCAAATATATATATATATATATTTTTTTTAAATAAGCTACAGAAATTGATTTTGCTTGGGTTTGTCAGGCACTCAGAACTATGCCACACACTGTGCACAGGGGTGGATGTGGAAATGCATCGTATTGCGTAGCTACAAGTCTGGGGGTCTGTACTCTTAGTGAGGAATCAGAGTCACCACCACACATTTGAAGCCCAGAATCATCACAGAATC
>NW_011267811.1:0-465 GCF_000146605.3 Meleagris gallopavo
CGGCTGCAGTTTCCTGCTGCTTCCACCAAGAGCCTGGCTAAAGTCCTGGCACCGCACGCGACGACCGCAGTGCCACGCTGCAAGCGTTTGGGCACAGGACAACAAAAGCAGAGACCGCCTTCCGGTAGGGACAGCAGTGTCACTTACCCCGCTCCAAGGATAAGGGCACAACCAATGCAGCAACTCAGGGGGGCCCAGAAGGCCAACAGCATCTGGCAGTGGACTCGGCAAAAATGAAGGAATAAAGATACCTTCATGTCCAGTAAGGTCCACGCCTTTCCGAAAAACTGGACACGTTCATTGTAGGAACATGGGCAGCCCAAAATGGCTACCGCATCTGGTGGTGCAGACGCCAATCCTAGAAAGAGAAAGCTTCACATACAGCACTGAACAACGTCATGTGGAAAAGAATTCTGGTGAACTGAGAACCCCAAGTCATGGACAGCACTCAGCACAAGCCTATTT
>NW_011267812.1:0-483 GCF_000146605.3 Meleagris gallopavo
TACAAAACTTACGCCGTGTGCAGCTGCCCAGAGGAACGCCCTCCTGGAGCTCACCCCTAAACTCAACGCACGGTGCCCGCTGGCTCTGCAGAAGGCACCGGGAGCAGCTCAGGGCTGCAGTGGCCGGCAAAGACAGCTGTGCAAGGCAGAGCGACTGGCACTCAGCGCACAGCCTGACCCGTACCTTCCCTTCTCTGCCACAAAGGAAGCAGGAAGTCACACGTCACCCGGAAAGAAAATTAAAACCTGAATGAAAACTAACACCTCTCAGGGACTTAGCTGTGGGATTGCCCCGAGTCTCAGTGAGCGGATTAAACCTGGGCTTCGGTAAGCCACTGCCTGGAGACACGGCTGTCATCAAGGCAGGTGAGAAACGTTCCCACTGCGTGCGCCCACCTCTCTCTTCCTTACTGACCTGCAGTGACGGAAGGGGCTCAATTAATGACACGGGGCAAAAGTCCAAGCTGCAGAGAGGCCCGGTGA
>NW_011267813.1:0-355 GCF_000146605.3 Meleagris gallopavo
CCCTGCCTGGTGCAGGGGTGTTGAACCCGATGATCTGTGTGGATCTTTCTGACCCAAATCATTCTGTGATTCTATGATTCTGTGACAGGGAGGCAGCAAAGCTTGACCTGAAGGCCAGCGAAACCGTGGCACTGGTGGACGCTTTTGTCAAGTGGTAGTGGCAGTTCTCTCCCATGGGAGCCAACTGCTCACTGTTCCAGGTGAGTCCTGATGGGGAAAGGTGATGGTTACCAAGTGATATCTCACGCTATCGCTGAAGTCTCCAGAGCAGCTGATGATGTCCTGCTGGCAGCTGGAGTGTTTGCGGAGTAGAGTGAGTGATGCAGAGCACAGACTGAGATGCACCACCATTTTA
>NW_011267814.1:0-387 GCF_000146605.3 Meleagris gallopavo
AAAAAAAATATATAAGAGACAAGAGGGAACTGAAAACTGACATACCTCCACTCACATAGTTATCCAGTAACAAGGTTCGATGCAATCCTGGATTCCAATCAACAACTTCATATTGACTACCTATAAGGAAACAGTGGCTTGGCAATTGTAAGAAAAAGCACTGGAAAGAAAACATCCTCAGAACACAAATGCCCCTGTGTATATTTTTGGCCACTTGTTCAATTTTTTATTTATTTTTATTTTTTTTAAATAGTTAGATGAGGAGCTTTATCTCCAGGTATGGAATAAATATCACAATAAGGAAGATCCAGATAGAATATACAAGAGCTTCAAAATCACAGCAGAATAAAGCACCATGCGGATAAGAGATCTGTCTCTTAAAGTAAA
>NW_011267815.1:0-492 GCF_000146605.3 Meleagris gallopavo
GGATCTCTGTACTTCTCTCACAATAATGTCTTTAAGGCAAAAGAACAGGTAACTGAACATTCTGGGCTCCATTCTATTTTGTGGAGAAATGTTGTGTTACACAGTAACTTTACATTTCTCTCACTCTTTCAGAATATCCAGATAACATTTTACCATAATAAAATAGGAGTAGTAAATAGCCATAAGATTTTTTGACAAACAGTGGGTTGAGAAACTTACAGTTTGGTTCCTCTGTGATAAGATATTTCTCTGTGGTTGGTGCTTCCAAGCAGTTTTGGAGATAAGTCTGCATAGTAATCAGGAAAGGAGGCAATATTTGAAACAACATATTTTGTTGTTTATACATAGGTTATTGATGTTGCATATGAAAACCCTACTTGAAGATTTACTGGTACAAATGGCACTTGTTTGATGTATTTACTCATTATTTATCCATTGCTTCTGAAATAGTGAAATGTACAAAATGATATGGTATACAGAGGAAGGTTCTTG
>NW_011267816.1:0-418 GCF_000146605.3 Meleagris gallopavo
CTCTTGGGCATCAGCAAGCCCTGGAGCGCACAGGCACAAGGGTGCAGGTCTACGGCTCTCTCATCTTCCCTGCTAACAACAGCATCTGTCCGGCTTGCCCTCCAGAAAGGGGGACAGAACCACTCCCCAGCACTCTCACACAGCCGCCCTCCCTTTCCGGGAATCGGAAGCCCTCCTGACTACGCACAATGCACAACAGAACAGCTCTTACCACTCGGGCAGCCAGACACGGAACGCTCTGGCGTGTAAAACTGCTGCTACTGCTCCACACACCTCTGTCTCCGGTCCGCCGCTCTTCCTGGTCAGCAGCTGGCAGCGCTGTGCCGACTGCATGCCGCGGTGGGAAAAAGCCTCAGGCGAAGGGCAGAACCCAATGTCAATCGGCCCGACCGGAGGTGGGAGGGCCCAGCACAGGAAA
>NW_011267817.1:0-528 GCF_000146605.3 Meleagris gallopavo
ATTCCTGGAAGGCCACATCAGGTGTCCCCAGAGTATTCTCTTCTCCAGACTGAACAAGCCCAGCTCTCACTGCTGGCTCAGGTGAAGCTTTTTGCCCGCCAGGACGCCTGCGTCCTTCTCAGCAGGGCTGCCCTCGAGGAGTTCTTCTCCCGGTCTGCACGTATATCTGGGATTGCCCCGACCCAGGTGCAACACCCTACACTTGACCTTGTTGAATCCCATGAGGTTCACATGCTGCCTCCCAGATGAAGATTTGGAAACAGCTTTGTGAAGAAGTGAAAGAACCTGGAAAGCAACAGGAGATCTTTCGGGCTGGATGTCAGGAAAACCTTCTCCAAAGGAGTGGTTGGGCCCTGGGACAGAGTGCCCAGGGAGGGACTGGAGTCAGATTCCCTGGAGGTGTTTGGGAAACGTTGAGGTGTGGTGCTGAGGATGACGAGTGGTGTGGAACACGTTTCTTAGAATCGTTTCAGAACGGCATTTCACTTAATTATTGAACTGGGCAAGAGGGTGCAGAACGAACAAAGG
>NW_011267818.1:0-412 GCF_000146605.3 Meleagris gallopavo
GGGATGCAGTGCCAACCTGCCTGATTTACCATCTTTCCATTAGCTACGCATCAACTTCAGGAAATGATTGCCTTTAACAGAAGTCTAAAGAACCTAACAAATTTCCTCTGTCTTATCCATACAGCCAAGAAGAAAAGAAACTATCTGTTCACTTAATCAAATTCTTAGGGACTGCTTCAAGGGCTAAGATATGGTCACTTAATCAAAGGCTATGGTTAAGTCATATGTTAAACATTTGATCAAACAAACCAAGCAATCAATATTGGAAAAAAAGTACAAAAATTAGTTTTGCAAGCTAACACACCTTCCATTCAGGTTTAAACTAATACCTACTTGATATGCTTCCTTACAGCTACAATAAAAATTCCTTCTTACTTAATATACAAGTCCCATGAAAAACAGCCTTCACAAA
>NW_011267819.1:0-473 GCF_000146605.3 Meleagris gallopavo
TTTTGTGAGCCAGCTATTTCACTGGCTGCCCATGTTCTAACTATTTCTGGAGCTTCAGCATGATAAGATAGAATGGAGACCCAAGTTACCTCCAGATTAAAAGACTGAGGGATAATAAGAAAGCAGTTCCACAAGCTTTAGGGCTACATAAAAAAAATTAAATTAAATTAAAAAAAGACAAATAAAAAAACTAGAATTAAACTACTAAAATATCAGACAAAATGTTATATTAACCAGTGTTTTATTGGATTTTAAAGTTTGCTTATAAAAGTGTGCTAGTGTGCTGCAAACAGTATTTTCACAGCAGTGTGATTGTTATTGACAAAACATTTGCACATAATTTAGGATGCTAAAGAGAAAACAACTGAAAAATGAGTTTTTGTTCTCACAGTCCACTAGTCACACTGAGCTTGTATACACTGAAATCTTAATGGTTTCTCATAAGAATGTAGAATGTAACGACAGCTGAGGAG
>NW_011267820.1:0-384 GCF_000146605.3 Meleagris gallopavo
CATCGTCACCATGGTGCCACGACTGATCCCCATTCAAGTTTTGCAACATGAGCTTGTTACAGGTAATATTCACAGATCCATTTATCTGCAATGTGAAAAAAAGAAAAAAGGATTACTTTATATAAAATTGTCCTCTTCTACACTATCAGAGCACTGCTTTACAGAAAAAGACAACAAATGGAAGCTGCCTGAAGGAGCATAGATTTTACCCAAATTCAGTTCTGTTTCTGAAGATTAATTGCTGTTGAATCCTTCAAGCCAGCCAACAGGAAATAACAGACATCACTTAGCTGAAACTGAAATTTTGTTCACAGCTCAAAATTAAAAGACCTGATTTTGAAAAAGATTCTATCAATTTCTCACCACGTGTAAGTCTTCAAATCT
>NW_011267821.1:0-379 GCF_000146605.3 Meleagris gallopavo
AATGTTCAAAGCCCAGCAGACAAACGTGTGCATGCGCTCTCACCTCCAGGCTCTATTCTTATTCCATCCCAGCACTTCAAACTTGCCATTAGTGCCCCACTGCTCCTCAGCTCTTCATTCTAACGAGGCCTTAGGGCTCCACACTAGCTGCCCTATGCATCCGTACAGGCACTGCTTGGCTTAGCTTACTCCAGACAGTGGAAAACAAAACAAACCATCTCAGAGAAACAAGCTATGAACAGCTGCACCTACAAAGGGCAAGTGGGCAAGAAGCAAGACCCAGAGGAGCTGTCCCACATTCTCTCTCCATGCCCATCTGAAAGGAACTGCAGACTGAAAGCAAAAAGCCAAATCCAAGCAAGTGGGGGGGGAGGGGGGG
>NW_011267822.1:0-416 GCF_000146605.3 Meleagris gallopavo
TGAGCATATTCCCATGTCTTACCTATAAAAGCAACTCATGATTTTTTCTGTTTGAGGATTCAATAAAGAAAACAACATGCTTTTGTCTATTATCACACTCCTCAAAAAAACAAAAAACAAGTAAAACATTGAAAGAAAACTTGGGTTTAAAAACGATGAGACCAGCAGTAGTACTTTTCAAACCTCATCTTGGAACATGACTCCAAGCACATGATATGTATCTGACATGCTCATCTTCAGCACCTGACGGCTTCAATGCAATTGGGTCCACAGGATGGGACTCAATACAGCAATTGAGATGAATGTACAAAACAGGCAAACTCAGCTAGATGGAGGTAATGACAGAACGACAAGCAGCACATGAAAGACTTCTACTCAAGAGATATGCCTTTGATCTTAAATTAGAAAAAAAAAAA
>NW_011267823.1:0-518 GCF_000146605.3 Meleagris gallopavo
GAGCATTGGAACTGACCAACCTGATCAACTACAGGAAGCACCACAATTGATGTCAGTTGCCCCTGTAAGAGGACGGAAAATGAAACGAACCTCGACTCAATTAGAAGAGAAGAAAGAAGAGGACAGAGGTCCAGAGGAGTGGCTCCAAGATCCACAAGAAGCACCCCTAAGTCCAGGGGAGGGGCCCTCAGTAAGACCACGGTCACCGACGCCAATGAGGGCAACAAGAAGTCCCGAAAGAGTAAGAGGTGAGCAAGATATCGTTACCATTGTTGATCGATCTCTGAAAATGAATGAAATTCGAAGTCTGAGAAAAGACTTTTCATGTCACCCAAATGAGCCTATTGCCACTTGGTTACTTCGATGTTGGGACAATGGGGCCAACAGTGTGTGGCTGGATAGTAGAGAAGCTCGCCAACTGGGTGGCGTTGCTAGGGACTCAGCCATTGACAGAGGGTATTAGTACATGCCAGAACCAGGCCTTTACCCTCTGGAAGCAGATGTTGTTAGCTGTAAAA
>NW_011267826.1:0-386 GCF_000146605.3 Meleagris gallopavo
GGAATCTGTTATCATAGTGGGTAACGCTGGCACCCTCCTAGCAACAACTGCAAAACGTGCCTCGGATGGTGCTGGAAGGGTTCTGTTAGTGGGCCCTGTGGACCGTTGTTACTAAAGACACGCGTGTCCAGTGGCACCACTGGGTCCTTTACCCACTGCCTGCTCCTCTCCCTGGTGACCAGGTTACTTGCAGAGGAATGCTCAGATGGCCCAGCACAGCTCTCCCCAGCCCGGCTCAGCCTTATTTCTCCAGCTGCCTTCTGGAGGACAGATGCACGCTGCAGTGTGGCCACATCAGCAGAACTGCATGGGAAGCCACAGACCCCAGGCCGCGCAGCACAGCCCTCAAGGTGAGGCATGGCAGCTTCGTCGGGGGGGGGGGGAGG
>NW_011267827.1:0-376 GCF_000146605.3 Meleagris gallopavo
CTGCGTTGCAAACCCATATTCTTATTCTTAATCCTCTTGATTGTCCCTGGCAATATATCACTAAGACCAACTCAAATACAAAAGTAATTCCAGTTAACATAATGAATAACAGGGACTGCAGGAATAAAGCTAGGTACTGCATTTCTGTTCTAAAGTGTCAGCTCTGATTGATCCACAGTGTTAGCTTGAATCCTTATTGCTATCGATTAAGATAGAAAAATGAATTCTAGAATTTCAAATTTCTTCAATTTGGAAGATTAAAAAAAAAAAAAAAATCAAAACAAACACATGATCATCACAATTCTCCATGAATGTAAATGGAACAGGTGGAAATACATCCAGCCACATTAACATGAATGCAACAGAAAAAGGAAAT
>NW_011267828.1:0-525 GCF_000146605.3 Meleagris gallopavo
CCTAAGAGAACTGTCATTTCTGGGTGAAAAGGTCTTATGTGGGGGGAAAAGGTGAGGAATGTGTGAGAAAGCTGGTGTTTCTGGGAGTAAATGCCATCTTTTGGGGGCTAGAAATGGTCTTTCTGGTGGGATGTGCCACATCTTTGTGAGGCAATCGGTGTTTGTGAGGGCCAATGGCATATATTCTGGATCAAAATGGTCTTTCCGCAGTAAAATGCCAAAAGTCTGGGAGTAAGTGTCATCATGAGGAATGTAATGGAGTGTAATTGGGAGGAACTGGGAGGAATTTCTCGGAGTCGTGGTATTTGTGGGTGCATATGTCCCATTTAGGGAAGGAAAGGAGTATTTCTTAGCCAAACTGCCATAGCATTTAGGGAAAATGTCCTATCCTTGGGAGACAAGTGGTATTTGTGGGAGAAGATGTCCTATTCTTGGTTGCAAGTGTCCTATTTGGACTTGTCATCTAGTCTTCTTGGGAGAAAACGTGCGGTAGTTTGAAGAAAACAGGTATGTCTGGGAGAAAAT
>NW_011267829.1:0-517 GCF_000146605.3 Meleagris gallopavo
GAATATGGTTATAAAGGTGCGTCACGTAGATGCCCATGTGCCCAAGAATAGGGCTACTGAAGAGCAGCAAAATAACCATCAGGTAGACAGAGCTGCCAGAATTGAGGTGGCCCAAATAGATCTGGACTGGCAGAACAAGGGTGAATTATTTCTAGCCCGATGGGCCCATGAGACCTCAGGCCATCAAGGGAGAGATGCGACATATAAGTGGGCTAGAGACCGAGGGGTGGATTTAACTATGGATGCTATTGCGCAAATCATTCACGACTGTGACACGTGTGCCACAATTAAACAAGCCAAGAGAATGAAACCTCTCTGGGAGGAAGGGCGATGGCAAAAGTACAAATATGGGGAGGCATGGCAGGTTGATTATATCACCTTGCCACGATCTCGTAATGGTAAGCGTTATGTGCTCACCATGGTGGAGGCAACAACTGGGTGGCTTGAAACCTATGCAGTACCCCACGCCTACCGCCCGAATACCATACTAGGTCTTGAGACACAAGTCCTGTGGCGA
>NW_011267830.1:0-523 GCF_000146605.3 Meleagris gallopavo
TTTGTGCTTTGTTAGTTGGTTTTATTTTCTTTGACTATGTGGCTAGGAAATTGATGTCCTGCTTCTGCCTTGCCTAGATGTACAAGTTCTCGGGCAATTTCACTGCAATTATGCAAGGAACCTTTACTCTGTGTTTTAAAATTGATGGTAAAGAGGGCTATGGAACATGTCCTTCCCACCATCCCTCTTTAATTTTAGTTTCTTACACAGAACATCAGCAGGTTAGGGGAACTTCATGCCCAGTTACGTCATGTCTAGCCTTCTACACAGGTGGGGCCAGACAGCTAGCTCAGGTGAACTCCCTGACTACCTACACTGCTTATCTGCTTTTTCATTCTCAGATCTCTGTCTGAGTTTCCTCCAACCAGCTCCCTACAAAGCAACTCAGAAAGGCTTTGAGCTTGTGGAAGTGTAAATACAATTGCTATTTGGCTTCATCTGTCCCTGGTCATCTTTTATAATTATAAAGTTAGCCACAATAATCCATGTCATGTTGGTGTGTTTGCTTTTATTCAGAACCAGT
>NW_011267831.1:0-535 GCF_000146605.3 Meleagris gallopavo
CTTCAAAGATGATCTGATGCCTGAGAAAAAGAAATGGGCTGATATGGAAGAAGGCATCTGTTATTTAAGAGAATATGCTGTGGTGGAAATGCTACATAGCCCCGATTTCATTCCTGACGAGCCAGACCAAGAGCATGATCCCGAGAGAGTCAGGTGTACACCAAACATGTGGCGTACATTCACAAAGACCGCACCAGAAAGGTACGCCAGCACATTTGCAGCAATGTATGGCAGAGGGGAAAGAAGACCCCTTATAAGTGAATTGGTTAATAAACTTCAAGACTTTGAGTTACATTTAAGCCCTCTGCGAGCTTGTGTTTCAGCCATTACAAAGGTAGCTGAAAAGCTGGACAGAATGGAAAACAAACAAGAAGATATAATAGACAAACTATCAACCGTGCCTGAAGCTGATAAATCCATGGAGGTAACGGATACATCAAATGGGGACCAGAATTCCCAAAACAGCCTATTGGAGGGCTCATCAACTTGATTTCCTCCCAGCCGGTGGCATCTAATGTCTCAGCCATCAAAAGAA
>NW_011267832.1:0-480 GCF_000146605.3 Meleagris gallopavo
CCTGCTCCCAGCCTTTTTCCTTCTAGCTCCTCCTGCTCTTCTTGCTCATCTCAGTGCCCTTGGAGATCTTACGCTGCTTTCCGGATTTGCTGGGAGGCAGCGGCTTGTCGTCCTCACCCTTCAGGTGCTGCATGTACAGGAAGACCAGCCTGCGGGGTGCGAGTCACAGCGCTGAGCCCCAGTCCCACTAAGCTCCTTGGAGGGGGGAAACTGAGGCACACAGTGCCTCTCCCCCACCCCCCACCCCTCGTAGTGCTGCTGGATCCACACTTGCCCATGCTGGTGCTGCCCAGCTCATCACACACATTCTTCCACAGCCATCTCCCTGTTACCTGTGGTGGAGTGGTGTGAGGATGGGATTCACCCTCCCCAAACGGGGAGCACAGAGCCATGTGGGATGGGGGACGCTGCCTGCTTACCAGCTCGGAGGCTCCCAGCTTCTCCACTGCTTTGTAAATCTTCTGCAGGTTAACTGGAAAG
>NW_011267833.1:0-526 GCF_000146605.3 Meleagris gallopavo
ACTCAAGGAGCAGAAGAGGGGAAGAGCGCATACCGACAAGACAGAAAGAAAGAAGAGCAGAAGAGAAGAAGAAGAAAGGATGCAGGTAAGAAAGAAGTGCAGAAGATGAAAAGTGCTATAGAGAAAACGGTTGGATACAGGCAAGACAGCAAAGCAATGAGGAGATGAGCACAAGAGGAGAAGAGCAGAAGAAGAAAAGACACATTAGAGAACAAGAGCCTTGAGAGGAGTAATTGGTTATACAGGAAAACAATACGCACGTCTGAAATGGTGATTTCTTCAGGAGACTCGAGGGTGTTCCTCTTCAAGAACAAGGACAATACGTAAAGAAATCAGGATGGATGTAATTTGAAAATTCTTTTCAGCTGACCTGGCATCCTGGGGCAAGCTGAACACTAGACAGGACACCAGTACAGAAAGAGAGAACCAACAGCACAGGGGGGTGCCATAGAGAAACTGGAAAGTGACCAAAATCTCTGCTCAGATAGAAACCGCTGTGTGAGGAGAAAGCTGATGGCGATACCTT
>NW_011267836.1:0-559 GCF_000146605.3 Meleagris gallopavo
GCTTTGGCCACACGCTGCCTGTAGCCAGTAGTTTCCAAAGGCCTTCCCGCACCACGCGCGCAGGCGCTCCGTAGCGAGAGCCCCCGGAGCGCCTCCGTGCAGCTGCCAAGCCGAGTCTGCGGGAGGCTCCGACAGGACGGGGAAAGGCTCGGGAGCTGCTCTGCCCCGTGACGTCCCCGATGCGCGTCCCGCCCTGGGGATGGTCGCCGTACCTGTTGTCCCCGGGATGGAGTACTGGGGCCCGGGGCTGGGGAACTGGGCCGAGATGAGGCCGCGTGGGCGATGAGGTCTCCACGTCCCCACCCAGGCTCCGTCCATGCTGCCAGGCACGTGCCTCCAAACCTAAAGGCGAGAGCAGAGCAGTTAGTGACGGGCTGCCCCCGGCAGAGGGCCCGCGGGTGAGCTTTGCTTCCCGCCCCCGCCCCTCGGAGCCCAGAGGGGCAGGCAGGAGCGGGCCGCCTCCTTCGCTCAGCCGCGAGCTGCTGTCCGTCCGCCACGTGGCTTGCAGCTCCCGAGCCAGAAGGGCCGGCAGCAATTTCTCCTGCTCACGGCAGTCCTG
>NW_011267837.1:0-418 GCF_000146605.3 Meleagris gallopavo
TGCAGTACCAGTACTGGTATTACTGGGTCCCTAGTGCTCCTATCTCATGGCAGCTCTCAACATAGCCCTTGCCTTTTATTGTGTCTCTGCTCCTTTAAACTGATAGGAAATACTGCCTGGTTCTCATCTTCTCTACCCAGCTATTAAAATAGTCAGCAAATCCCCAGCTTCTTTTGTGCTTTATTTCCTTCTTTTTTATGGTTTTGGTTTAGATGTGACATTTCCCTTAGTTTTGGGAGACTGCTAAAGATATTTTGCTCCATTTTAAAGCTGGTCTGCGTTTAGATTTCTGTGCAGATTATGTGAGACGAGTGAGGTTACATGTTTTATAGTTTCTTTCTTCCCAAGCACGGCCCTGTGTTGTGAATCCTATAAGGCAACACATTGATATCTTCCTTGTAAAAATGATTCTATGAAA
>NW_011267838.1:0-450 GCF_000146605.3 Meleagris gallopavo
CGCTCACTGCGCACGCGCGAGGGGGGGCCGCGTGCTGCTGGGTTCTCGGAACGTAAGGAACGTGGATCCCAATTCCTGGAAACTACTGATCACGTATCAGTTCGGCCTCTCGCTGCAGCACTTCTTCCTGACGCTGTGCGAGTTAGGAGCAGCTCTCCCCCTTGCACCCGGAGTCGCAGCCCTGATTAAACACACCTGCTTTTATAACTGCTTTGTGGTCACAGAGTCTGATTCCACACATCAGCGTGCGCCGCTCCTCGGGGCAGTGTGTGCCAGGGCCCTCCTCGGGAAACATTTCTTCCTCCTATGGAAACCCACCGGGGCGCCCGGGCCGGCACTCTCGAAATAACACGCGGTGCTGACAGACTCATTGCGGGCCGGGCGACGAATCCGCTGGTGGGACAGCGGTGCCGGTGCCCAGCGGGCCCATCTGTGTGCGTGGGGGGAGAG
>NW_011267839.1:0-444 GCF_000146605.3 Meleagris gallopavo
TTCACAGAAAAATCATAGAATCATAGAATGGTTTGGGTTGGAAGGGACCATAAAGACTCTCAGTCTCAACCCCACTGCTGTGGGCAGAGCTGCCACAGATCCCCCATCCAATCTGGTCTTGAATGTCTCCATGGATGAGATACCCGCAGCCCTCTGCAATTAAGAAAAAAAAAAAAAAAAAAAAGGGATCTTAGTAAATCCTACCTGTTCATAACCCAAGAATACCAATCATAACCCATCTCAATACCAAGACTCAGACAGAGGTACCTCAGGTGTAGGACTCAAGAAAAAAAAAAAAATCCAACAAATGATAAAGGAATGTTGTGGTTTATGTTTGAGTTGCTTGGATTTTGGATTGGGGTCTGATCAGCACAGCTGGTCTGATGATGCAGCCCTTATTCAAATGAGTAATGCTGTTATGAACAGTCCAGGTTGTTACTGGGT
>NW_011267840.1:0-424 GCF_000146605.3 Meleagris gallopavo
GCCAGTTCTTCGTCTTCAGAATTTGAAATCCTACTATTGTAAAAACTGCTGACTATCTATGCAGTTGTACACGAAGTGCAGTTTCCTCGAGGACACAGCGCTGTGCTTCTTAGATGAACATCTTAGGCTGGATGTTCTCCCCACAAACGACAGGTGCTTTCCCCCTCCTCTGGCAATGTGGCCTTTATTCTGTGGCCGTTCTTCTGACACTAACGATCAGTGTTCAGGAAACATCCACTCTAGTTCGCAGGTTTGCTTCTGTCCTAGAGTCAAGGGCACAGGTTATTTATTCAGATAGCTTCAGCATACCACTGCAATTGCCCTGCTTCTGTATCAGGAAAATTGTTGCACCCTCATCTTCCCAGTCGTATTTCTCTCCTGCATATGCCGCTTAAACGCAGGACTCCATAAATACAGATAATTG
>NW_011267841.1:0-447 GCF_000146605.3 Meleagris gallopavo
TTATAAATTATTGAATAACTTAGCAGAATTTTTGGATAAAGATGCAAAAAATTAATTTATGCACAGATAGCTTCTTCTAGATAGTGCTCAGCATCCTCTCTAACATGAATCTTACTAGGTGGTTGTCACCAGAAGTACATATATCTGCTTACACCTTTTGAGATCCCTTGTTAAGTAGCTTCCAAGCAGGCAACACACAGAATACTGTGCCTGATTTTATTTTAACAACAATTTTTAGTCTTATATGAAAATAGGGGTTTGAGAAAGCAAGAATAATCTGCTATTCTTCTAGATGTACTTTTTTTTTTGATAGGATGACTTCTCTTTTACTCTACAAAAAGAAGTACTATCTAATTTCTTAAATTTCTTCATCAAAACAGATATCTATTCTTGTAAAGACCTGTCCCTCTATTAAATTCTGATCACCGATTATCACAGGACTGAAAT
>NW_011267842.1:0-515 GCF_000146605.3 Meleagris gallopavo
TTCTTCACACTGGAAAGCCCCATCCCAAATTCCCTGGGTGTAGATTTCACCATTGTTTGAAAATCGTTATTGTTTTGGAGGATTATTCTTCTTGCAGGAGCTTCAGGATACTCTGGACTGCTCCAGGAGGAGTATCATCAGTGTTAGTGGTACTGCGATGAGTAATGGTCAAAAGTGAACAGTTTCAGGATGAGCCATTAATGGTAGCTCTTGCTTCTACCAGATCTATTCCTTTTGCTTTTACAACAAGCTCTCTATCGCTTTCTTTGGTTAAATGAAAATTTAAGCAGCATTTATCCTATTCAGTATGAACCTTCGACATCCTCTGGATATTAGAAACACAGTGCTAGTTTCTAAACACATTTAACAAAAAAGAAAAAAGAAAAAAAAGGAGAATAGAAAACCCTAGAATTTTACATGGAAATCTAGCCTCCTGAGAATCCACATCTGCTAGGCCTTCCGCAGCCGGCCGACAGCCAAGGCTGGGCTTGCAGTACTGCTGACGGGTGCAGCCC
>NW_011267843.1:0-448 GCF_000146605.3 Meleagris gallopavo
TTGTAACACCCTGGCTTGCAAATGATGCTTTAACTCACACCTCAAAGGGAAGTTCCCTGTATAAATAAATGCAAACAGATATATGTCTTGGATATTTAAGATAAAGTTAGGATCTCAGCTTTGGGCCACCACTGCCTGCCCAGAATGATGGATTTGGGGATGATGGGGAATGTGATCAGTCTAAACAGCAGTGATATCATGAATATCTTCAGAAAAGTGATCAAGATCTTGGAATTTTGTTTATTTGTTTTGTTTTGCTTTCTGTCCCATGGCCCCTGCCTCTTTGTACGAAATCCACAGACATTCTGGCAACAGACCTCTCTTCTTGGAGGGCCAGAGAAACTAAAAAAAAGAAGAAAGAATTACCAAGAAAAAACAATGGGGAACACATAACACATGCACTGTAATTAGATGAGGAAGCCATTAATTATGTTGTTTCCAATATCCT
>NW_011267844.1:0-412 GCF_000146605.3 Meleagris gallopavo
TGAACTTGAATGATTCGTACCTGTCCATGGTGTTTGTTGCTGAAAAGATTCGAATGAACAGCCACTGATTTGATCTTCTTTTACAATTCTCTTTCTCTAGTGATTCAAAGAAAAATTACCTTTGTTTCTGGTAAATACACAAAAAGAAAAGCTTTATTCACATGTACACATAAATAGCATTAACTTCTTTTCTTTTGTTCATTAAATTTTGAATTGAATAATGGTTTTAATTTAAATAGTATCATTCGAGAAAAATCGGATGAAAGATACGTCCAAGAACATACTCTGCAGCCCTGATAGTCTTTGCAGCATAATGGTTGGTAAGCTCTAAGAAAATGTTATCATATTCTTGAAACTCATTCTCATGAATTTTCCACTAGTGTTTTTTTCCTACTATTGATGTCTGTCAAAT
>NW_011267846.1:0-421 GCF_000146605.3 Meleagris gallopavo
AATATTTCCATGCTACTTAAAAAGAAAAATATACATAAATTTTGGATTTCTGTTCCCAACAGTAGATTCCATGATAAGAGAAGCTAATTCCTGTATTTTCACAGTACCCAGTAGTACTGGAATGACAAGGAATGATTCTGAAGTAGTTTGTGATCTGGCACGTTTATCTTTTAGGGCACAGAAATTAGACAAATGGAGTGGCACAGCTGTAATGTCGGAAAATGTGCTACGGTATGGCTCTCATTTGATATAAATGGGAGGAATAAGTTTACATATACCGAATATTAGCTACATGGTATGAAAAATTAACTGTGTTCCAGCTGGAGCTGTATAAACTCTACACTGTACACTAGTGTATAAACACTGTACACCAGTGTTTACCTCACTTGACTTGCTTGCTGTATAGTCATAATGACTGTTG
>NW_011267848.1:0-374 GCF_000146605.3 Meleagris gallopavo
GCTGCATGAAATGCCAAGGGAACTTACAAAGAACAAATGCCAAAGCAGATCCAAAGTCTTTTGATATTAAAGCAGGAGACTCTATTGTTCTGACCATGTTCTAATTTAACTGTATTATTTCCATTATATTTGTTGTAGATTTAAATATTTTATACAGTCAAAGCCAATGCCCTGGGGTCACTCATTAAGTGTCTTGTTATGTTTTGCCTGTCTTAGGAAACATGCAATTTATATACAGAATATATGAAAACATGTATACGTAGTTTACTGTAAGCATAACACCTATCAACGGAAACCTATTACATATGGTTACAGAGCAACAAGGAATATGTATACATAAAGCAGAATGTGCTGTTTTATTAGACAGATTCGTT
>NW_011267850.1:0-357 GCF_000146605.3 Meleagris gallopavo
TTGCTCCATCTCCTGTTTTTCTGTTTCTCTCTGATGGGAAAGGGGAAGGCAAATGCAAAAGCAGATGGGATATATCATACTGCATCTGCTGCTACCTCCAAGGGTCTGTTGACTGAGGCATTTGAACTCTGTGTGTGGCAGCACTGCAGGTTGGAGAAAAGCCCTTGGAAACTGGTAGAAGTCTGCATGAAACTTTGCTATGTAATTTGTACTGAAATGTAGGGGGAAAAAAGAACTGAATGAAGTTTTGGCAAACTTTTTGCTTTTCGCTGATTTTGGAAGGTAGCTACATTTAAAAGCATGGGCCTGTATCTCTGATCTGCCACTGATTAGCTTATATTCTTCTATTTTTTTGGT
>NW_011267851.1:0-385 GCF_000146605.3 Meleagris gallopavo
AAATGTTTTGAGTAATCCAATCTCATTAGTGCTTTGTTTCATAAAAAAAAAGTATTTAAAAGTATGAGACTTTTTCATCCTGATAGGAAAGATTAATTTTGGCAGTGTTCCTTGTACACAGATGCAGTTTGCAGTCTATCACTCACGCTACCTTGGGCTGCAGACGGAAGGATGTAAACAGTGAGAACCCAAAGCAATAGCAGAGACTGGAGAAGTCAGAGATGTGGTCTTTCACTCTCACTGCCAGGTCATAGAAGCCTTACAAAAGAAAAGAAATAGAAAAACAAGCCTAACAAATTTTGTGTCAAAAAGCCAAACTGTACACGCATCTGTGAAAACCTGCAGCAAGACTTTTGCAAGTACATTGAAAGACCTGCCTGTATGT
>NW_011267852.1:0-315 GCF_000146605.3 Meleagris gallopavo
GGAGCATAAAGAACGGTGACACAATCAGCTTTTATGTATTAAACAAACTCTTCCAGGAAAATAAGAAGATAATAGAGCTGGACCTTCCATGCTCCTTGCAGTCATTGTGCCATGACAAAACACTGCCTAGAAACATCATCTTCTGCATGAGAACTGACTGCAAGACGCGTAAGTAATTGGTTGTGTCTGTTCTGTTTGTCTTTAAGCTCAGCATCTGGGACAGCAAAAACCACACATTCCTAATATTTACATCATATTTAAAGAAGGAATTGCTCATTTATCTTCTCCCATCCAGATCCTTTTTTCCCTGCATAC
>NW_011267853.1:0-441 GCF_000146605.3 Meleagris gallopavo
ATGCTTTCTACACGGTGAGAAACAAACCAACAAACAAACAAGAATCCCTTGAGCTCCAGAAATGTAAAAAAAAAGGTAACACGAGTCCAGTGGGGCCGTGGAAGAGGTAGCACAACAACTGCAGCCCCTCTGCAGCCTCACTCCCTCCTGTTCCCTCCTGCTGCCCGGCAGCGCAGCACCCCTCACCAGGCACCGGGCAGGGCTGACATCCTCCAAAAATGGCCTCTGCTCACACACACCCCATTACTTCTGACAGGTTTCCTTCCCAGCCTTTCCTCCTGTCAGTGCTGTTTGGCACTGCACGTTTTGCCAGGGCATCCCTGTGTGTCCCACCTGCAATAAGTGCATCCCTCGCACTGCAGCTGATGCAATGTCTGTGCTCAGCTCACTGTGAGAGACGAGCTGAGATCAGGGCTGAAAAGCAAAGCTTCGGCTGACAAA
>NW_011267854.1:0-469 GCF_000146605.3 Meleagris gallopavo
AAATACGTGTTCCAAAGATATTGCACATGCTTTGCTTTGTTTTAATAAAAATAGGGGAGGTGGGGAAGAGGCCAAGTTGCAAAAGAGCAGCTCAATCTTCTAAGACATGCAGTACCTATGGGTCATACAGTAATATCGATTGCTCTGCAGAACTCTTCTTTGATTTCTACAGGGATTTTAGCTTAAAAATTGATGATACAACATGCCCTTATTAAAGCAGGCACATTAGGAAAAAATTCTTACCTAGCTAAAGCTGACTCCTGCTCCCACTGAAGTCTAGAACAAAATCACCTATTGCAGTAGAACAAGAACAACCCTTCAAGCCCCAATTTTTAAAAGACCTTTAGATCCAAAAGGTTACCTTGCAGAAAAAAAATAGTACAAGTGCTTGCAAATAAAATGATGCAAGTGCAGGACTGGGGCCCAAACTGCTGCATTGGATCGTACAGCCACTTGCCTCCACCTCACC
>NW_011267855.1:0-443 GCF_000146605.3 Meleagris gallopavo
GCAACAGACACTTCAGAAAGTTGGTTCTTTCTCAATTATTTTTGCTCTGAATAATGTAGTACAGAGAATAGCCATCAGATGTCTCCCTTGTTACTTCTCATTTTTTAAAAAAACAACAAAACAAGAACACTCAGGAGTTGGTAACATGCAAGTTACAGCTTTCTCAAAAAAAAGAAAAAGAAAAAAAGAGAACCCACAAACTGCCACCTTCTGAAAAAACAATGCTCATAAGCGTGGATGGAATGGGTATCCATCTTCATTCTCAAGCTTCCGCATTTCTGGAAACTGAAGGAGTGATGCTTTACCTCCTCCATGTGACTATGAGTAACCTACTTCACACAGCAAAGTCTTCTCAACTAAGCACTTGTAATAGTCTCTTTGGCCATATCAGCATGTGCTATGCACTGAACAAACGCTACACCAAGATGGCACCTAAGAAACAT
>NW_011267856.1:0-465 GCF_000146605.3 Meleagris gallopavo
GTAGTGGAAGACTAAGAGCAAAAGGCTGTGGCAGTAGAATATTTTGGCAGTAATACTTATTTGTATGGTCTTAAAGTGCTTGCAGACCTTTGCAATCTGTGATATTGGAATTTGACTTTTCAGCAAGCTGAATTTGACAAATGTGGAGTAACTGAGGAACTGGATTGGGTTTGCCTTGACATTGCTTCTAGTTAAGATCTAGAAATAATTGTAGAGTTTGTAGCTATTGATTTTCTTTTCAAATTTTTAGCTAGAATTCATATGAATCTCTGCTTAAGGCTAGTGTATCCTGGGCTGCATTAGGCAAAGTACTGCCAGCAGGTGAGGGTAGTGACCCTTCCTATCTACTCAGCACTGGAAAAGCCACACCTCAAGTCTGAATCCAGTGCTGGGCTCTCAGAACAAGAGGACATAAAGCTGAGGTACAGCAAAGGGCCATGAAGATGATCAAGGAATTGGAGCACC
>NW_011267857.1:0-404 GCF_000146605.3 Meleagris gallopavo
AGAACTCGGGCGTTGTTGCCACAGGCCACAACCAAAGCCATCTTGAGTGATGTGAACATCTAACTCGGCTGGCAGGGTACGATCAAACAGACCCAATGCCTGGGCTTGTTTAACTGCCAGTTTCGCCTGTTGAAAAGCGTCCTGTTCTGTTTCCCCCCAGTCCCAAAGCTGCCCTTTTTTTGTGAGTCTAGACAGTGGTCTTAGCAGCTGCGCTAGGTGAGGTATAAAAGAACGCCGATAACCCAATACACCTAGAAACTTTTGCAGCTGCTTCGATGTTGTAGGGACTGGGAATGCCTGAACCTTATCGATGACAGCACTGGGCAGTACTTTGGTCTTTCCTGACCAAACCACCCCCAGGAATCTTACGGACAGGCCCGGACCTTGCACCTTTTGGGGATTTA
>NW_011267858.1:0-486 GCF_000146605.3 Meleagris gallopavo
TAAATCTAGGTGGAGAACGGCAGTTTTGGTTCACCTTTGTGGAAACACCGTAGTGGTCCACACTGATCTCAAAACAGCAACTTTGTGCTGTGACTGCCTGTGCAGACCTGCTAGGGCCTAAAACTACCCGTTTGATGGCATAAAAAAGAATAAGAAGCCAAAAATGAAACCCGCAGTTGAAGAAAGGCTCTTGCATAAAAATACATTGAAGTATAAACAAGACAGAGGCTGAGCGAACATTAATACGGCCCTGCGCTTTCTGCCAACGGGCTTTAATTTCGTCATCATTAAATTTGCCGGGCTGTTGCATTTTGGTATGCGAACATTTGGAAAAAATGAAACAGATGCTGCCAAAAAGGAAACAAACAAACAAACTACTTTTTTTGCAGCTATCTATAAGCACTTAGCACAGCTCTCCTGGGTTTGGAGTAACTTGCCTTTGTTTCTTCGTCATTTCCTCCTACAACTCCTCCACTTCTCACCTCG
>NW_011267860.1:0-507 GCF_000146605.3 Meleagris gallopavo
ACATGACGGACAGGGTCTTCATGACTGGGCTTCAGGGGCTGGCCGCGGTCACTGTGGAGAAGGGAAGAGCGTGGTCAGCAGTCGTGGAGACAGGGCACCTACCCTGGGCTGCAGCCCCGACAGCAGAGTTGCAGGGTTTCAGGCTGCACAAAAAACCCTTTGTCTCATTTTGTCTTCAGAGTGACTCAAAACGAACCCCAGCACTGTCACAGCCTGGGCAGAGCACGGCAAAGGAACCCTAACCCTGTCAGCTCCCTTCCTAGATCCTGAGATCACTCAAAAAATCCTCTCAGAAGCGAAAAAATCCTTTGCAGAAGGAAAAAAGAACAGAAGGGAGGAAGAGAGCACAGAAGAGCAGAGAAGGAAAAGAGCAGTGAAGTAGAAGAGCAGAGAGTGCTCAGAACAGAAGAACAGGAGAGCATAAGATGTGCAAAGAGAATCCAGTGAAGCCAAAAGAGCAGGTGAGGAGAACAACAGGAGAAGAGAGGATACGGGTACAGAAAGAAA
>NW_011267861.1:0-372 GCF_000146605.3 Meleagris gallopavo
CGTTCCTTATAGGAACAGATACGCCAGCTCTCAGATCACAGCCTGAATGTGAATTCAATTTATTTCACGAATTTTGCTAAATGTACACTGAACTGTTTGTCTTATGCGTTCATGAATATATTGCTTCATCATTTTTCATTCCTCATTTGTTTCTTCCTATAACTTTTATGCTTCAACATAAATACTATTTTCTAAAAACATATATGAATGTTTAAGACAAATTACTTTCCGAACGGATATAAGATGCTTTCAATGAATATTTGGAAATTGATTTTTACCTTTTCACATATTCACATATTAGAAAAAACAAAACAAAACAAACAAAAAAACAAAAAACCCAAAACCCTAGTTTTCATGGATTTTTTTTAATTA
>NW_011267862.1:0-321 GCF_000146605.3 Meleagris gallopavo
TTTGAGATCAATATAAATTGCAGGAAATATGAATTTTTAAATGCACTTTTTCTAAAATGTTAGATGAATCTGATTTAACATCACACAGGCTGTCTCACATTTCTTCACAGAAATTCTGGAAGCTGGAAGCCAGCACACCAGATTTGAAAGCATCAATCTAATCAAGCTAATCTTGCAATATGTCTAGTGCTTAACGTGGTGTTGCATCCATTTTTGTTGTGCTGTTTCCTTTTCTTCTTTTCCTGCCAGCAGAATTGGAAAAAAAAGAGGTTCTTTTTTTTTTTTGTTTTTTTGTGGGTGGTCAAGTGGTGGATGCACATG
>NW_011267865.1:0-485 GCF_000146605.3 Meleagris gallopavo
TTTGGCTGAGGTAGAATTGCAACACCCACTGATTCTAGAAGGTTGGGGTGGGGGGTTGGAATCTTCTGGACCTGTGAGGTGCTCTTGCCTCCCCACCCTGTCCGTCATGGTGGAGCAGCCTGGTGGCCCCTATGATGTCATAAGCGGCTGGAATGAGGGCAGGAGCAGTGCGTGCTGCGTCCCTTCATTGGAGCGCTTGAGCTCTGCCTGAGTAGCTCGCTTGTTGCACTTGTGCACCGCCTGAGCACCTTGGTTTTCACATCCTCTTGTGCAGCATCTTGTAGGTAAGCTGAGACAGTGTGGGAGAGACGGGTGGGCAGTGAGGGCTTGAGAAGTGCTGGCTGGCGGAGCTCACAGTACCGTATTGCTTACTCTTGGCCATCACGCATAATTTTCACCCAGTCCATGCATTCCAAAACATCCCTAAAGGTGGCATTTGTCCCCTGGACTTTTCCCTCGTCGCCTTGGCTAAATTGTGCAAGCTC
>NW_011267866.1:0-459 GCF_000146605.3 Meleagris gallopavo
TGAGGAGGAGGCTCCCCAGTATTTTGCTTTAGAAAATAAAAAAGGAAGTTTTCATTAATCAGTGCTATTTGTCAAAACTGGCAGCAGTTATACAGCAATGAGAGTCCTTGGAAAGTACAACAGTCAGCACTGTGAAGTGGCATTTATCAACAAGAATTACTATATTTCTATCTCTCTGCTTAGGCAAAGAAAATAGATGAGACAACAGTTGGCAAACCAAATCCTTATGATATATTTCACTCCACCAGCAAGCGAGTGTTTATTTTGGCATGACTTGGCTGCACAGCACAAGTAAAACTTGCTCTAGTGTGCAGCAGTTCATAATTTATCTATCATCAAAGGTATTTATAGAGCACTAGTTACCAGAGTATTCCAGCTCTCTCTGAGATGTTAGAAGAGAGGGAATAAGGCCTGTTACAGGGATTTATAAAGTGTGTTTCCCTGGTAAGAAGCAGATTT
>NW_011267867.1:0-393 GCF_000146605.3 Meleagris gallopavo
AAATTAAAATAATAATAATTTAAAAACACCCAAACCCACATCTCTTTTACCTCCTAGCTGAGACATTTCACATTTCTGGCAGGTTATTCTGGACTAGCACAGTCTCTATGTAAAGCAAAATCTCAAAGCCTTGTAACATATGTCAGAAAAGAGGATGAATTTCCTTGGTCACAATGTGAAAATAAATACACAGGTGCATCAGACTTACTGAACTACTGTATTTTACATTAAATAAAATTATGTTTTGCTCATGCTAATTATTCCAGATTAAGCTACACTAGTAATAGTGTTTACAGTACATAAAGTTTTTCATCTTCAAAGTGCTCTACAGACATATTATTACAGTCCTTTTTAGCGGTCATACTTCTCCACTTAAAATTATTCATCACCCAA
>NW_011267869.1:0-519 GCF_000146605.3 Meleagris gallopavo
AGGCTAAGCTTCTGCATTGGTCCTAGATCTTCACACAGAGAGAAGAAAGTGGGCAGAACACATAAGCTGTTGGAGCATGATGCCCATGAATTAGGAATATACATACCAGGGCTTCCAGCAATGCAGTGAGTGAAAATTTTGGTCTTCAGGAAGACAAGTTCTGGAAAACATATGAAAAAAAAAGTTTCCCAAGTACGCCAGTCTGAACTTCCGTATGTTGTGGAATTGATTGTAAAAGAAAATGCAAGCAAGGAATCTGTAAAGTCAAATTAAGACTGTCAGCCTTCTTGTCATCAGCTTTTTGCCAACTCTGTAGTGATAAATGTTCTCTCAAGTACTTTTTCAATAGATAGCAAGAGGTAAGAAAGCTAGTTAATGGAAATTTCAAGTTGTAGTTGGGAAATCGATGCAAAATAATAAAGCTGATTTTTTTTAAAAAAAAAAGAATTGGATAATTCTTAACAGCTTTCTGCAAAATCTTTTCTGCTCTCCTATGTTTGTTCTCCTATGTTTTGTTTT
>NW_011267870.1:0-394 GCF_000146605.3 Meleagris gallopavo
TGGTTATCCTTCATGTGAGAGTTATAGGGATAAACTGAAGATAAAATAGTTACTGTACAAGAGACAGTCCTCTCTAGCATAGTCATCCAACAGTGCCATGCACTTCTCTTCTTCCATCTCTTTAAATAACAAAGCTGAAAGCCAGTAGCCCAAGCAGTCTTATTGTAGGAATTAAACCTGGATCTCTTGGGTCAAGCACCACCACTGGCCTTGCTGATCAGGGAGCTCACAGCCCAGTAGGAAAGCAGGCTTGAATTTGTTGAAGGCAGAGAAAAACTTATGTATTAACCTTACAACAAAGAAAACAAAAACAAAACAAACAAGTAAATAAATAAAAATTAAAAAAAAACAAACAACAAACAAACAAAGACAAAAAAACAAATACAAACCAACA
>NW_011267871.1:0-476 GCF_000146605.3 Meleagris gallopavo
ACACATTGCAGTAACATCTGGAGGCCTCACCCTTGCTCCAGGATTCCTCAGAGAAGGAGTTGTACAAACATGAGATAGTGAAGAGTGGAAACAACTGTTTATGTGGCTTACTGACTTTTTGACTTGCTTGGGCTGTGTTGAGTGAAGAGGAACTGACTTAGGCTGATGTTTGATTGTTGCTGAATGATGGGTACACACCTAGAGCTGAGCTGGTGAGAAAGCGTTGTTGCCATGACAGCGCAGGGCAGGGAGTGGCCACAGGATGGGCTGTGCCAGGCCACGTGCAGCCCCTGAGTTGGACACAACAGGTTTAAAACATGATTAGATAAGCTGGCTTTAACATATCTTCATTAGACTGTTTTCAGTATGTTTACTCTCTTCAAGCCTACTTTCTCAGGGTCAACTGTCACAGCCACTGGGTCCTCTCATATCTTGCACTAACAGCACATTTCAGCAGTGTCATGGTTTTGTAATTT
>NW_011267872.1:0-489 GCF_000146605.3 Meleagris gallopavo
TAACAACTGTTGCAGTTTTGCAAGAAAGACTTAGTCACATAATTCAGTAATAATGTTTCTAAAACGTGGCGCTAACATAGACAGTAATATTTTACTTCTTAGATCAACTATTTCTAAGGATAAGTTACAGAATACAAATGCATGATGTTCTACTTCTTCAAACCAATTGCTCTTTTTCATATCAAATGCAGAAACAACATTCCATTCCCACAGAGGGAACCCAAGGACGAGAAACTGGAAGGATCCAAGGAGAGGAGACAGTGAAGGTCCAAAGAGAACAAGCCAAGGTAACCCAAAGAGAAGAACCCTAGGAGACCCAGAGAAAGGGAATAAGTGGGACCCGAGGAGAGGGAAAGGAGGACACTCAAAGAGAAGGGACTCAAGGAGAAAAACCAGGGGATCCAGAGAGAGGGAACCAAGGCTACAGAGAGAACCCAAAGAAAGGGAACTGAGGGCACCAAAGGAGGAAGAGGTCCCCAGCCAGCCACT
>NW_011267873.1:0-433 GCF_000146605.3 Meleagris gallopavo
ATTCGAAAACCGTCTGACAAACCGATAAGGAAGCCTGGAGACTGGTCTGAACATTGTGCTGTTTGTAAAATTAGCCATTCCATCTGCGATGTGAATGTCAAAATTCAGACCATACCACATTGCATACAGGTACCATGCAGGTGTCTCCGTCAATGCCCTTAAGTAGTTATATATGAACATAATTCCACAACAAGTAATTATGGCCTTGACAATTTGCCAATAGGTTGAGAGTAACATGACAGCTTGTAAGCCTTTACTCAACACCCCCACAATGAAAAGTGGGTTCATTGCTGGTGTCTATTAAAACAGGGGTTAATGAATTGAAACTGACAAGAAGGAGGAAAAAGGGAAAAAAAAAAAAAGGAACGACTACCCAGACTGAGCAGTGCTCAAAGTTTAACAAATAATCCCACGAACACTGGCAGCACGCCTA
>NW_011267876.1:0-423 GCF_000146605.3 Meleagris gallopavo
CTAGAAGATGATGACTTTTGGAATAGGACAGATCAGATGCAGCTAAGCTTGTCAGTGTTGCTCTTGATCAAAGTCTGTGTCTAATCCATTTTATACTTGTCTTAGAAAGCAAGAAGTACTTTGTTTCCTAATCTGTAAATATTTATATGCTATCCAGAATAATTAATGCCTTCATTAAATTTCACTAGACTTGGAATGATGTGCAGCAACAGCAACCATGCGTAAGTGCAGTCAGTATAGATTCAAAGTGTTGACAAAAAAACAACACAAAACCAAACCCTAACAAATAACTGGGTGGGGGGAGGAAAAAGTTTCTATGAAATGTGAGTGACTGTCCAGGTAATAACAGCTGTTAGTAGCTTTCAGCTTTTCTAAAGAAGGTGCCTGGCTTATTTCTCTGCACTATCACATCACTGGGCAGTT
>NW_011267878.1:0-501 GCF_000146605.3 Meleagris gallopavo
TTTCCTCTCTTTGATCTGTTTGAAACTCTTACCAAATTCCAACTGTGCTACAACCCCAGGTTTGGCAGAACCACAGGTTCAACTCTGTACTGTAAACAGATAGTGTAAAATGCAGTGCTGCTTTATAGTCAATTGGATTTAGCTAATGGTCATTTTCTGGGGGGGAGGGAAGGGGAGCATGTGGTTGCCTAATGCTTAAAAATTTGATGTGGATTTGGTAACCATGCAGTCTAAAAAGCTATTTTAAAACTATAAACCATCCTCATTCAGCTTAGACAAGTACCTTTCCCATAAAGGAGAAAATTTTATTTTTGAAGTAACGTTTAAAAAAAAAATTCAGGTTAGCAAAGGTCATTCAAAAGTCTTAAGGCCTCTTCTGGCATCCTTCAGAGTTCAGTAAGAGTCTTCCCACTTTTTTTCAGATATCACTGGGTGATGGTAAAAATTCAATACCACGCTTCTGAGGGGTGGGTTTCAAAGAAGAGATGATACTTCTGCCTT
>NW_011267879.1:0-493 GCF_000146605.3 Meleagris gallopavo
TCTGGTATTTCTATCTACAGTGTTTAAAAAAAACTAACCTCTTTAAAGCTGTGTAATTACACTGGTTAACATATGTTATGTCACATACAAAGCATTGTCTGAGTTATGAGCAGTTCAGAACGAGCTCTCAGCAGAAGCTCACAAAAGCGCTTTATTGCTGTGATTTATACGACTGTTTTGCCTTTCGCAAGCCCTGCAGTGAGCAATCTAGAGGTGTTCCTTTGGGATACGAGGCTGTGTGTGTACTGTAGTTGAGATCTGAGAGTAAATAGTTTCTATCTAGGCACAGGTTACCTTTGGTGGAGGTGAATACCAGGGGGAGCACGCGTTAGAGGGTTTAGCTGACTGTTGCTTTCTGCTACGCCACTCAAGGGTTGCTGCCCACTGGGGATGTGACTTGGTGCATGTATCCCTGTGCTAAGCGTGCTCCAACAAGGCTGTGTCTCTGTGGGAAGAGCAGTGAGCTGTTTGGTGGCTGTCCAAATATGGAAGC
>NW_011267880.1:0-539 GCF_000146605.3 Meleagris gallopavo
AAGCACATTTATAGCTAAAAGTGGTTCTTCAAGGTGCCAGCAACAGAGAAAATACAGTATATTTTTGTAAAATATTTTCAGGGTTTGTTGTTGAACCTGTTCCATTGGAGCTGTTTTTTGGACTCCTCAGCTCTCTTATAGCCAGCAGATAGGGAAGAGGAATTTGAGGAAGTAATTCTGTTACCTTCGGTAAATGTAGTCTTAAATGTAACAAACCCAGCTACCAGGACTTCAGTGGGAAACCCAGTGATAAATTCCAGTGTTGGAAAAGTTACCATGCCTTTTTTCTGACTGAGGAGTCATTGTGTGTAGCTGCTTATTGTTAAGATTTATTCTTTTAAGCAAGGACCAAGTTGGCCGCAATCTTCTGTATTTTCATATGTAAAGAAGTTTTGTTCTTGAAGTGCTGGAGTTGGCAGAAAGGAAAAAAAAAAAAGGTAGACCATGAGAAATAGTGTTCCTGCAGTTATTTAATATAGTTTATGAATCATAAATCCCACAAGTTTTTTGCAGCTGGGAGGAGGGATGGTGATGGTAGT
>NW_011267881.1:0-492 GCF_000146605.3 Meleagris gallopavo
TGTAGCAGCTTTAGGAGTACAACACTGTAACCAAACTCCTTTATCTGAACCAGCTGAAAGGAAGTGCAAACAGGCAGGACAAGCTTGCTGCTGAGATTTCCTATTTGCCAATTAAATGCAGCTCACAAGCAAAAGCTATATCTTTTACTATCCTCACACTTGGATTACCAAGTCTAAACCAGGAAGCAAAAGTTACAGAAAATTGTTTCCTTGTTTATACTTTTTAATCTCTTCAAAAAATAAAAATAAAAAGGGGAAAACAAACCTTATTTCTTGCAAAATATCCAGGAACAATAGCAGTAGTAACTGAATCACTTTCTGCTCATTGCTGGAGCATGATGGGGGTTCCAGATGTTCAAATTTCCAAACACGGCCGTAGGAATGTGACTCAGTTCTAACTGAACTAGTGTGATTGCATTTAGTGAGAACTGAGTCACAGTCCTGTGCAGACTCTGCTGCTGCATGGCCTCACTTGCAGCCTCACTTCACCCC
>NW_011267882.1:0-407 GCF_000146605.3 Meleagris gallopavo
TGCCCAGACTTATCAGAATACAGAGAGCTGATGAAATCTGCTATCTGAAAATGAAAGTCCTATTGCTGGACTTTTATTTATTTATTTATTTAGTCTGAAACTTGACTAGACCAAATTATATTCTCAGCTACTGATTTTAATTTTATGTATAATTTTCAGATGAGTAAGAGAATAATGATACAGTTCAAAAGGGTAATGTGAATATCATGGTTAAAAATGAAAATTACAAGCTGTAACTTTTTGGGTGCTAATTCTTCACTCATTAGGAAACACTCTGGAATTAAAAAAAAAAAGGTCAGGTAGTGGCAGCCACTTATAAATAGATTCTAACATGTTCTAACCTTCCTGTTATTACTGCATCAAAAATATTAGGAAGAACAACAATGTGTAGTTTCTAATATTTGCTG
>NW_011267883.1:0-448 GCF_000146605.3 Meleagris gallopavo
GAATTTGGGCTGCCCAACATCTCTCCCTCCATCCAAGTGCAGATGTCTTCCTGTGAGCAAATCACCTGTGCTCCCCTCCCACCCAGCTCAGCCTCCGCCTTCTGAGCCCTAGGGACAAGCCACGAGCTGCTCCTCTGCAGCCACAGCTCTGCACAGCAGAGTTCATCTCTCCGGACATGGACTCATGTTGCTGAGAGATCCAGGAGGCTGAGAGTTACACTCTGTGACTGTGCTGTGTGGGAGGTGTGTGGGCAGCTGGGGAAGGCTTCCTGGGTGCTTCTGGCATCACCAGTGCAGAAGGGGGGATATTTGGCTCCAGTTCTGCCACTGATCCTCTCCTAGGCAAGTTTCCTTAGGACCGTGCTGCCCATGCCTCCAGTGCCCTGCTCAAGCTCTGTGCAGCGCGGTTGTTTCAGCATAGGATGACTTGCTGTCCAGGAGACATCAG
>NW_011267884.1:0-521 GCF_000146605.3 Meleagris gallopavo
AGTCAGCCTGCTCCTTGAGCTCCAGGTTCTGCATCATTTCACTTAGAATGATTGACAGTTTCACCAACAATTCCTATACCAGAAAGCAAACATGAATGATCCATTTGGGGATACAGAATTATGTATATTTTATCATTCAGAACACATTAGTTAATTAAAATCAGGAGCAATCTTTCCCTAACACCAATAATTCCCACACTGGTCACTACAAAGGCTTTTTTCTGAATTTCTGAATATTAAAGCATGGCAAATGTTTTAAGATGTCACCAGTGCAAATTAATCTCTGAAGTTCTGCTGGTAGGCATGAAACTCATAAATAAATCCATTTTTGAGAGAAAAACAGTTCCCATATCCAAACACACAGTCCATATTAGGATATATTAACTTTAAAAAAAAAAAAATAATCAGATTACGTATATTGTATTACTATAGAAAATAGCCAGCCCATAGCTAGCAAGAATGTCATGAAAGGTGGTACACCTACATATTAAGATAAGGGATTTCATTAACTCATAACTGTT
>NW_011267885.1:0-311 GCF_000146605.3 Meleagris gallopavo
TGAAATATTTCCTTTTACTTGCCAGTAAGAGATTTATTTAGACATCCTTGCTGTAGTGAGAAAATAGCTTGTGTATATGCCCCTTTAAAAAAAAAAAAAAAGACAGTCTGCAGAGAATATACTTACCTTTGTGTGACAGATAAATAGTTCCATTGGGATGAAGTTAAGGTTAACGTTGTATTATAATGATTTTGTTATTCAAGCTACAGTTTAAACCAAGGAAACTCCTGAAAACCTCTTGAAGATGGAGAAGATTTGATCCAGATGCAGTTTTCCTTTGAGATATCATTATGTGCCTAAGGTGATTGCCA
>NW_011267886.1:0-448 GCF_000146605.3 Meleagris gallopavo
TTCAGACCAGTCTCCAGGCTTCCTTATCGGTTTGTCAGACGGTTTTCGAATTCTGAATTAATACTCATGGGCGCGCTATTGTTTTCCTGGATTGTGATTATATTCCTTTACAAAGGGAAGGAGTCTCCTCCAGAACCAGAGAGTGCTGACTGGCAGGGAATATGGAGAGGTTTAGGAAAGATCTTAAAAGCAAGGGGACCCGCAGTGTCATGGGATTTTACACTTGAACATCTGTGGGATCCTGAGAAACTAAGTCAGTATTTGAGTCAGGGACAGCGCGGCTTACATAACTCTAAGGAGGTACAACTTATTTGGGGTTTGGCTTGTGCTTACCGCGCCCTATATAATACTGTTCTGGAGAGAGAGAGTTTCCGAGCTGAGGTTCAGGCCAAAGTGGAGAATCTCCAAGTCAAATCTGATCAGTTACAAGAGACACCAGTAACAATAT
>NW_011267887.1:0-458 GCF_000146605.3 Meleagris gallopavo
AGCATCTGTATGAAAGAACTACAGGCTTCTTAGTTACTCTTGTGCATGTACAGTTACAGTTAGAGAGATGCCATAGATGCCCCAAACTTGTAATTGCTGCCCTGCCAACACCTCAGTGCTAGCCATGTAAATAAAGTCATGTGGTTACACTTCGACATGAGGTTTTTCTTATAGCAGAACACAAAACTGTGGCTGTGAGCAGTGTAGTACGGTCACAAAAGCAAGTTTAACTATTTCTGATATTTTAATAGTAAATATTTCCTGACTGGCTTCAACAATTTGTATGCTGCCAGCTGCTAATGGCACTCACAGAGCTCCAGCAAAGTGCTCTGGATGACACGATATAGAAAAAAAAAATACCCAACACACAATAAAAAGAAAAAAAAACAAAACCAAACCTAACTTACTGCTGACTTAAACTAAGTCTACACACAACTTACATTATTTATTATAGTGCT
>NW_011267888.1:0-432 GCF_000146605.3 Meleagris gallopavo
AGTAGGGGCGGAGGGCATTGGTGTGAGCTGGAGTTCACAGCATTAGCAAAACAAAAGCCAAACACAACCACACAAACTGCTCTGCGTGCACGATGAATGAGCTCGCAACGCTGGGCCCAGCCCTGCCAGTTCTCACTGAGCCCCGCTCTGCTCTCTCCCTGCAGTCTGCATCACTCCGTCGTGCCTTCTTGTGGGCCCTTTGAGGGGCTGAACCGCAGCCCCCAGTCTTTGCGGCCGTCCTGCCCGGCGCCGGCACACCGCTCCGCATCCCCTCTGGGTCTCGTCCGCCTCCTGCTGCTGCGCGGCATCAATGCTGTGCTGCTCCCGGCCCCGACCAGGAGGCCTCTCCCGCTTCCCCCCAGCCCTGCGCCGCAGTGGAGGGCAGCGGGACCCTCATCGCGGAGCAGCATCTTCAGCGGGAACCTCGTGCAG
>NW_011267890.1:0-495 GCF_000146605.3 Meleagris gallopavo
ACCACATGCAATCAAGAATTCAAAGGGCTTCCTGATTTACAGGAGAAAACAAACAATGGGTCAGCAGCAGCACGTGAGCCATGCTGGATGGGATGTTTCCAAAAGGAGACCTTTTCTTTTTGCTAAGGCATTTCCTGCAGGCCTCTGAACGCCCGCAACAGGGCACGTGCCCCTGCTGACAGCTGCGTCAGTCGCAGCGCTCTTACCGGAGTCTCTGGACGTTGGACGCAACACCGGACAGGCGGTATATCCCCTGCACCACGCCGTGCTGCTCAACGAACTCAGCGCAGCTCTGGAGGACCTGGGGGACTAAAGAACACGTGCCAGCGCTTAGTTGAGCTCCTGAGTCAAGTCCTGGTTCAGGCTGTGCTCCCGTCACGTCCCATCCACTAAGCCCAGCCAGCCTTGGTTGAAGCAAATACAAATGTGCTTGTCTCTTAGGAGCATTAGCCTCACTTTATCCTTCAGCCATCAACTCCCATTACTCGTTTCTCC
>NW_011267891.1:0-407 GCF_000146605.3 Meleagris gallopavo
TTAGTGTTACTTGAACAGCATTACTTCCATAGCATTTATCCCCTAGTCTGCATTTATCACCATTCATATAAGTAAATCTATTCATAATAAGCCAATTATCCCTGTTTCTCCGTTGAATATAAAAGCATTCTGGTGGTTTACTTGTTTGTTTTCCCTATTTACACATCATGACCTCTTTTCCTTCTACATGACTGGTGATGAAGCCCCTTCAATCTTTTTATACTGGGAGTGTTTCTTTGAAACAGTATCAAAATCAGCCACATTTTTTCACAACCTAACATCAAAGCATTGGAGGTTGATGGGGGTTTTCTCTTGTGGTTGTTTTGCGGCTTTTTATTTTTTTAATTAAGCAAGGAAAGAAGACCGCACAGTAGAAAAAAATTGCCTCAGGATTTTTTTTTTTTTCC
>NW_011267892.1:0-515 GCF_000146605.3 Meleagris gallopavo
AAAAAAATACGTGCAGTGAAAATACCTTTAGGCATACTTGAAAGCATCAAAGCCTGCTTGACTTCTTCCACCCTTCTCTGCTATGCAGTAAGATCTCTTGGAAATGACATAATTACTAGTAGTCTTGCTAAAAAACACTAACTGTTTTGAACAATAAATTGGTAGACATCACATGCTAAATTTAGCACAGTCTGTGATTACACAAAGTGTTTCTACAATATCTATTAACACGTAGAAGCAAATTATCTCCCATACAGCTTCATTTACAAGAAAGAGGGCAGAGAAGGATCAAAGACCTCCAGCTGCAGTTTTCATTTTTCTACAGGGCTAGTTAAAAGAAAGCCACTAAACTCTACTTTTACAGAAAGTGAGACTGCTCCCTGTTTTAATAGGCTGATCAAAGTCAATAACAAAGAAGTATGGGTCGCCTTACGCTAAGAAAAAAAAAAAAAAATTATACATAAATAGAAAAGTATTTAGTTTTAATAAATCCACGTATATCAGTTACTGTACCA
>NW_011267893.1:0-484 GCF_000146605.3 Meleagris gallopavo
CAAGTGACAATTTTAATTTAGAGCCTTTGAGTCAAATGAGTGGATGACTCAGGAAACTGGTCTAGACTATACAGTCCTAAACAGGGCCACTTGTTAAGAGCCAGTCTGAAGCGTGGGTGATCACCCAACTCTTGCTGAGGGCTGATGAGCAACCCTAAGGAACAAGTTTTCTGGGCCATGTGGCCCCTTTTTCACATTGCAAATGAGCAGGCAGGCTGTTGGACAGAAAACACTAAGACAGGGGAGGTATTTGTGTTCTCTTTTGCTGGAAAGTGGTGTTGAATTGCCTAGAACAGCATAGTGTTGGAACAAAAGGTGGCACATCTTTGTGATTTTTTTTTCCTCTTCTTTGTAATAAGATGAACATAATCTTTAGAGGATGAAAGTTGTCTTAGTTCCTGACTTCAGTCAAGCTCTGAGAGTCTATGCCAGTATCTGCAACTGGAAGCTTTGGAATCACAGAATCATACAATCACCAAGGTTG
>NW_011267894.1:0-301 GCF_000146605.3 Meleagris gallopavo
TACACTTTGTTGGTGATGATACTTTGATCCATTCAGATAACTTCCTGACTCATGCCAGAGGTGCAAAAACTTGAGCTTGATACATAAAATGCCTGCTCTCAGTCATACTTGTATGAAGTATATGATTGACATTCTTTTTTTTTTTTTTTCCCATGAAAAATTTGTCTCCACAGCTCTGACCTTGCCTAGCTCATATTTTGAAACTCTTTCACTGTCATTTCAAGACTACCTTCTAGCAATTCACTGGTCTGGCTAGAGAGGCACAAATTAAATGTTCAGTATAATCACTGCTCTCAGTCTT
>NW_011267895.1:0-331 GCF_000146605.3 Meleagris gallopavo
ACCCACAGCATGGAAGGCAGAGCTGAAGTCAGTGATGCTCTGCACCAGCGCAAGTTTGTTCTGCAAGTCCTGAGGCCCAAGAGAGAAAAAAACTTTCTTTGAACTGCGGGAAGGGCTGCGGGCTCTAAGGGAGACATGTGGGGGCAACGCTAAGGGAAAGGCTTGGATCTTCATCTGGGCACAAACCATTCCCCCGAGGGACCTTTGGAAAGAGAAGGCCCATCTCAGCATCCCCCCAGTGGAGGGGCTGCAGCTGGGCGCGTCAGACACCCTGGCACGTTTTGAGCTCTCACCCGACAGCTGCAGCTGTACAGCAGCAGGATGTTGCCCA
>NW_011267896.1:0-358 GCF_000146605.3 Meleagris gallopavo
AATACAAATTGAAGTCTATATTAAATTACTTTTCTTCACATTATAGTAACTGGTTTGTATGTGTTCACTACTACAAATGTGTCTGTAGTTATAATTACAGTTTCTTACTCAGCATTCATCAACAATGATCCTGTTATGTCCATTTGCCTCTTGATAGTCTTCGGTCATAAAAATGTTGCAAAAAATAGTTGATCAAAATAATAACACCCAGTGCATAACTCTTAATATATTCTCTACAGAAGAATTTTGGCTTTTGCTTTTTACACTCATTTTGCTATTTGTTAGTTTTTTTTTTTTTTTTCTTAGTCTACAGAATGACAGCTTTCCTGTTTGGCAAAGAGCAGTCCAAGACAGGCAT
>NW_011267897.1:0-499 GCF_000146605.3 Meleagris gallopavo
GCTTGGCTCAAATCACCAGCAGTGCGTGTGCCGAGCTGCTGCCCCGCAGGTGGAGTCCCCAGCTGCCCTTTTCCATATCCCTGTCTGTCCCCATGCGGAGCCCCCAGAGCTGCATGAGCCGACGTGGAGCCGCTTCGCGTCGGCCCCGAGGAAGGCAACTGTAGGGGGGGGAATGATTGCTAGGATGGGAACTGTTGGGGAATATTGTCCTTTTTCTTGCTTCTTGCTCTGTATGTTACATTTATTCACTGTTTTGCATTTGTTTTGCAACACCTCTGCCTGCAGTCATTTGTGCAGCTTCAAAGATTCCCTCCACCCCCGTGCCCAGCTCTGGGTAAGGACAGGGCAGCGTGAACGGCAGTGCCATAGGGCTGCAACCACTGGCCCTGTCCTTCCCCTCCTAAAGCCCTTTTTTTCCTTGTCTTTTTCTACACTTTACAATCAGGCAAGAAGTGGTTCCTATCCTGCAGCCAGGAATGCTCCAACCTGAGGGGCTGTG
>NW_011267898.1:0-484 GCF_000146605.3 Meleagris gallopavo
CACATGCTGGTGGATGGGGGAAGAGCGGTAGATTTGGTCTACCTTGATTTTAGAAAGGCATTTGATACTGTCTGCCACGACATCCTTATAACACAGCTGAGGAAGTGTGGGATAGACGAGTGGACAGTGAGGTGGGTTGAGAACTGGCTGAGTGGCAGAGCGCAGAGGGTCGTCGTTGGTGGTGCAGAGTCTGGCTGGAGACCTGTAACCAGTGGTGTCCCCCAGGGGTCTGTGCTGGGTCCGGTCTTGTTCAACATCTTCATCAATGACCTTGATGAGGGGATAGTGGCCACCCTCAGCAAGTTTGCTGATGATACGAAGTTGGGAGGATTGGCTGACACGCCTGAAGGCTGCGCTGCCATTCAGCGAGACCTGGACAGGCTGGAGAGCTGGGCAGTAAGAAACCGGATGAGATTCAACTAAAGCAAGTGTAGGGTCTTACACGTAGGGAGGAAGTAATTGCATGCACCACTACAGGCTGGGA
>NW_011267899.1:0-557 GCF_000146605.3 Meleagris gallopavo
CCGCCGGGCAGCTCCCGGGAAACCCAAGTCTTTGGGTTCCGGGGGGAGTATGGTTGCAAAGCTGAAACTTAAAGGAATTGACGGAAGGGCACCACCAGGAGTGGAGCCTGCGGCTTAATTTGACTCAACACGGGAAACCTCACCCGGCCCGGACACGGACAGGATTGACAGATTGAGAGCTCTTTCTCGATTCCGTGGGTGGTGGTGCATGGCCGTTCTTAGTTGGTGGAGCGATTTGTCTGGTTAATTCCGATAACGAACGAGACTCTGGCATGCTAACTAGTTACGCGACCCCCCGAGCGGTCGGCGTCCAACTTCTTAGAGGGACAAGTGGCGTTCAGCCACCCGAGATTGAGCAATAACAGGTCTGTGATGCCCTTAGATGTCCGGGGCTGCACGCGCGCTACACTGACTGGCTCAGCTTGTGTCTACCCTACGCCGGCAGGCGCGGGTAACCCGTTGAACCCCATTCCGTGATGGGGATCGGGGATTGCAATTATTCCCCATGAACGAGGAATTCCCAGTAAGTGCGGGTCATAAGCTCGCGTTGATTAAGT
>NW_011267900.1:0-503 GCF_000146605.3 Meleagris gallopavo
GTGAGAATTCTTCAGTAGTTAGGCAGGCAGAGTTCTCTTTGCATAGAGGACACTGTATTTTCAGATCACTGGGGAATATAGGGGGAAAACAGTGTTCAAGGGGCATGATTTACTCCTTGGGAGGGGCTTGCCACTCAATGTAGGGCAGGGCAAAACTAGGAATTTAGAGAAAAAGGGGTTATTTATTTTGTTTCTCAGACAAAAAATATTGGACATCTGTTATAGCAGATATCCAATTTACACCTTTTGACTAAAGATAAAACAGAACCAGAAACGACAACAGGCCGGAGAATACCAGTGATGTGATTGTCCTCTTCTTCCATTTTGCATTTCTGCTCACCTTGTGTCTAAAGCACTTAGCTACTTGAAACTCTTCCATATCAGCCACTACTTGTCCATCCAAGAAGAGTGTGTACACTAGAAGCTTGATGTCAGGCAGGAAGTCATTACCAATAGTTAGAGTTAATGAGAAGGAGCCATGCAGATCTGTACAATGCAGGAAA
>NW_011267901.1:0-472 GCF_000146605.3 Meleagris gallopavo
TAATTCAGCCGAAGCTCACAATGGCAGCCCTGATCAACTCCAAAACATTTCCTTACCTTTCAATCCCTTTCTTTCCTCTCTCCTTTAAAAAAAGGAGCAAAGCCCTCCTGCAGCTGCCGGCAGATGGCGGCCCGAGGCAGCTGCAAACGCACAGCCTGGCTGGGTCACTGCAAGCACCTACAGTGCTGGTGGCCCTGTGGTCAGAACCGTGTCATTGCCGTGCCACGTTGCTGCTTCCTGCTGCAGCCTCGGCTGCTCAACCTTGCAAGGTCACCGTGTGGGTCCCTGCGGAGCTGCAGCTGTGCAATGCTGTCTGAGAGGACCGACAGCAGTGCCAAGTTCCCTGCAGCGCGGCCCTGGGACGTGCAGGAACGCAGGCAGCTGGGTGACCGGGTGGCCTGTGTCACCTCCTGATAGCCCGGCTGCTCACAGTCCTCCCTGACACGTCACAGACTGAGCAGTTGCTGTTTAG
>NW_011267902.1:0-522 GCF_000146605.3 Meleagris gallopavo
CAGGGCCCTCCTCGGGAAACATTTCTTCCTCCTATGGAAACCACCGGGCGCCCGGGCCGGCACTCTCGAAATAAACACGCGGTGCTGACAGACTCATTGCGGGCCGGGCGACGAATCCGCTGGTGGGACAGCGGTGCCGGTGCCCAGCGGGCCCATCTGTGTGCGTGGGGGGAGAGAGAGGCAGCGGGCCTTTGGGGCCGGGTCGGGGGGCTGTGGGGGCTGCAGACTGTCACTGAGACACGAGATGTCTCTGCAGAGCTGGAAGGTCAGGAGACTCAACAGATACGAAGGGCTCCCATCGTGCTCCTGAGCGCCCCTCCTCTCCTGGCTGCACGCTGGTGGCAGGTGGAGGCAGGAACAAAGGGCAGGAGCAAGGGCAGAGAACCTCTTGGCTTTTTCAATCTCCCTAGAAAAAAGAAAAACAAAAACAAAAAATCTTTACACATATGCATGGGATCTGTTGAGTCCCAGCCTGAAGCACTGGTGGAGCACCTGCAGAAAGGAGCTGCTCAGCCCTGGGAG
>NW_011267903.1:0-430 GCF_000146605.3 Meleagris gallopavo
CAAGCCTAGATGCATCTGATATAGGTGAGCAATTTTGTTCCATTCCTTCATAGCACATCTCTGTTGCCGGCCCTTCAGTCATCACATGCGTTGTATTCTCATTCCCATTGTACTGATAGGTCTAATTACTACTTGTATTAATTATGAAATGACAAAGCACAAAGTGAGATGAACAATGTAAAACTTAAATTGCATTCAAGTAGTGGTATTTCGTGTACTAGCTTGTTTGTATTCTTAATTCCTGTTGAGCTCTACAATGAAAGTTATTTCCAAATAACGGTAATTTTAGAATAAGTTAAAATAGTCTGAGACCACTATTGCACTAAATTGTGAGCTAGTCTGGAATCTCGATATAGTACTCATATCTAGGTACAAAACAAGACACTTGTCTATAGGCCAAGGAGAAAGTGAGCCCTGGCCCAAAAGGGGC
>NW_011267904.1:0-509 GCF_000146605.3 Meleagris gallopavo
TTAACTATTCCACACCAAAGGAGTCATTGTGAGGTCCAGGCAATGTATGATGCTGTATTAAAAAGTATATATGTGTACAACTGTACACTACAGCTAAAAAATACGTAAAATCTGTATAACATGTCAACAAATAAATAAGAAGGTCTACAGAAACAACCTTCGGGTGGACAAGAACCAGGATTTCAACATTTCCAGAGCATCTAAGTAGACTGTACTGAATTACCCAAAGTAGGAAGATTTAAATATTTGCTAGCATTAATTGACTATTTGTCCAGATGGGTAGAGGCTTCTCTTTCTGTATCAACAACACCTAACATACTAACAAAAATAATTCTGGTACAAATAATTCCCAGATATGGGACTGTGGAAAATACAGACTCAGATCAAAGAAGTCATTCTACTTCACGTATCTTACAAAAACTAATGGAAACCCTAGGAATAAGATAGGAGTTTCATACTCCATGGCATCCTTCCTCCCCTGGAAAGGCAAAATGGATGAATCAGACATT
>NW_011267905.1:0-523 GCF_000146605.3 Meleagris gallopavo
GAAACTAGTTAGCAAGGTCCCCTGGGAAATTATTTTTGAAGGCATTGGAGTCTAACAGTGCTGGTTACTTTGTAAGTATCACTTCCAGAGAGGATAGGAACAGGCAGTTCCAAAACATCAGAAGCCAACCAGGCAGAGCAGAAAGATGGCTTGGATGAACAAGGATTTTCTTCTAGAGCTCAGGCAGAGAAAGAAAGTGTACGGTCTCTGGAAACAAGGTCAGGCAACATGGGAAGACTACAGAAATACTGTTTGCCTTTGCACAGTGAAAAATTGTGTGGCCAAAGCTGTTAGAGCTGAAGCTGGCCAATACTGTGGGGGACAATAAAAAGATGTTGTTTTTTTTTAAATATGTTAACAACAAAAGTAGGATCAGAGAGAACAGCTGTTCATTACTTGGTGAGAATCATCACTTTACAAATAGGGATATAGACAAAGCAGATACATTTAATGCCTTCTTGGTCTTCAGCACTGATGATGGGTTCTGGCACACCAGGTGTCCCAAGTTGGAGGACAATCAGGA
>NW_011267906.1:0-461 GCF_000146605.3 Meleagris gallopavo
CTAAGGAAAGTTACTATACAAGAACACATAAAATTGCAGTGAAAAGTCATTTTTAATGGAAGATAACTTCAAAATAGTCCAGAGGAATATGAATAAGCTCACCTCTGCAAAGTCTCCATGTGGTCAGCTGATAAAAGATTTATTGTAAGCTGAGGGGGGGTAGGGGGAGATGGCTTACTTGGGGATCTCCCAGGAAAGAGAAAGTTTATGGATTTTGTTTCAACAAAGAAAGAGCAACTAAAAACAACAATACAAACTAAGCCAAACCAAGATACAAGCGTCCTCTCACCACAGCCAATATTCCTCCATCCACACGAAGATTTTTAAGGGAATTTCCTTCAGAAATGCCAAAGATCTACATCCAGACAAGAGATCAAACTTTAAGCCAAATTTTTAAGTAAAAAAAAAAAAAAAAGTTTAGTAGTAACAGACATGTAAGACTTACTACACAAATAAAAATA
>NW_011267908.1:0-466 GCF_000146605.3 Meleagris gallopavo
GCATGTGTGTTAAGAGCTTTACTCATCAGCAAGCAAGCTTCCCTTTCCTATTTGCATACAGGTGCTTTAATACAATATTGACAGCTTTTCAGCCCAGAGGTCTGGCATAGGTTTCACGTCTTGTGAAAACAAGCATCTTGGTAATTCTATTAAGAGCACCACAGGAGAGATTTGGGAAGGGAGACACACGATCCTTGCCCAAAAGGAAGATGGCAGGAGTATCACTGCCCATCAGTCTGAACTATATCGGCGTCCGTTGGTTCTGATGGTATGATACCCTTTCTCCACAAAAAAAGCAACACAAAAATCAGCTTGGACTCTCCTTACCATCATCCTCTTCAGGTACATATCCAGGCTTATTCTTATCACAGAAGGATGTTGAAGGCAGCTTGAGAAGGCCAGCAAGATCTCTGCTCTGGGGTAGCTGTTAGCTCATCAGCAGTAATAACATCATCAGATGGTGGAT
>NW_011267910.1:0-485 GCF_000146605.3 Meleagris gallopavo
AGAAAGCTTCTCAAATATCTAAATGCTGCTGCGTTTTCTTGAGAGGGTCCAGCTTATTTGCCATCATAACCAGTTCCTAAAGATTTAGCCTCTGGGTAAAGCTCTCTGCTTGAGAGCTTCAGTAATACACTGGCTTCAAAGAAGCTTTGCTTGCTACTTTCTTGTCCCCAGTGCCCATGTAATGCTTGGGAAATATTTTCTGTTACCTCAGAATAGCTTGCATACGTTCACAGATTCATTTTGTCACCAGTGCCACACGGTGTGTCACACCTTTGTCCAGTTGTGATTATGTGAGATGCACAGTGCTCATTCCTTAAGAGCCCACAGTGAGCTCTTAAAACTTACTCTTGATACTCAGCTACTCAGTCTTCTACAGATGTCATAGTTTTTATGGATTCTCCTTGTTCTGAGCACAGGACCAGGAGAAAGATCCTTCTCTTTTGGAAGTTGTTTGCCCCGTGTTCTTCAGGGATCTCATTCAATTT
>NW_011267911.1:0-508 GCF_000146605.3 Meleagris gallopavo
GCCATCTAATCCACACAGTCCAATAAACTCTATTATCCCTTTCCCCCCCTCGGCTGGGGGCGAGGGCCCCGTCCTATTTGTTTACCTTCACTGTCTGCAGCAACTGGAGCAATCACCTTTTTAGAGAAGTTCACCTTGGTGGTTGATTTGTCTTGTAACTCTCTTACCCGTGCTTGAAGTACAGGAGTAGGTTGTTTATGCCACTCCTTCATATCTTCTCCATGGTCACGTAGGTAATGCCACAAGGCAAAACGTGATGTGGTCTTACTGTTGTCACTTGCTCGAGCAGGAGAACGTCTTCTTTTGATAGCTGAGACATTAGATGCCACCGGCTGGGAGGAAATCAAGTTGATCAGCCCCTCCAATAGGCTGTTTTGGGGATTCTGGTCCCCATTTGATGTATCCGTTACCTCCATGGATTTATCAGCTTCAGGCACGGTTGATAGTTGTCTATTATATCTTCTTGTTTGTTTTCCATTCTGTCCAGCTTTTCAGCTACCTTTGTAAT
>NW_011267913.1:0-340 GCF_000146605.3 Meleagris gallopavo
ACCTTCTATGAAATTCATCTCCTGAGAAAGGAATAGCTGAGCAGTTCAAATTCTTGTAGAGCACGAACTGAAAGCACTGTTTCTGATCTTGGTGTTGCACAGACCTGTCGGAGAGCCGATGGGAAATTTTCTGAAGGAATGATGTCCTGTTGGAAAAAGCCAATTTGATAAAAATGAAATGGTTTGCAAATGTTATTTCTGATAGTCTTTCATTTAAAAAAGTTGGAATTTCAGACTCTATTTTTCTTTTTTATTTTTATTTTATTTTATTTTATTTTCTTATTTTTAGGTGTCTGTAAGTGTCTCAGCTGCATACAAGCAAGAAAAATTGCAGTTGGTG
>NW_011267914.1:0-301 GCF_000146605.3 Meleagris gallopavo
ATAGCAGTAACTTTTATGGCTGATGCAATATTTAAGGTTATATTCACACTTCCAACGATTTCACTAAGTGGACCATTTGGACCTGACCTCCATCCTGGCAACTCCGCATGAATGGATTTGCTGTACAAACACAAATACTTACTTCAGTCTGTGGAGATCAGCATGTGATGCATAAAGACCACGGTCAAAACGTTCCCGTAGGACAGACCACTTAGTGGCACAATAATCCTTGAAGAAAAAAAAAAAAAAAAAAGAGAGACTTCAGCATGCTCCTGCCCTGAAGAAAAGAAATGCCACCAGG
>NW_011267916.1:0-395 GCF_000146605.3 Meleagris gallopavo
TGAACAAATCAGTGGAAACTTACTTAAAAAAAAAAAGTTGGAGAGCTGTAAAAGTGAAAAGCAATTATGAAATAAAAAGATGGAATTGCTAGGAGTGAATCAGGAAGCAGAAATTGCAGAAAACTGGTAGAAGAAGTGGAAATGTAAGTACAGCAGAAATGTAAGGATGTTTGTTAGAAAGGATATTACAGTAGAAATTAGTGTACTGTTGATTGCTGATGCAGAATAAGTACTTATGTTTGAAGAAAATTCATATGATGGAAATCCAGCATGCAGCAATGATAGAATATTTCAGCAGAAATTTGAAAGGGCGTTAAAAAACAACTTGCCGAAGCTGGGGCGTATTTTTAATACAGCTGATTCAGACAGCTGCATCGGCTGTATTCTGTGATTGG
>NW_011267917.1:0-395 GCF_000146605.3 Meleagris gallopavo
CTTGCCATACTGTGGTATTTGGAGTGGCCGTTTGCAACCGAGGCGAGCAGGGTTATGTTCCATCTTCTTTGCACAAAGTTATGGGTGTGAACAAGGGATTTCCTGTTTGTTTTCTTTCAGTAGAACTTCTACTGCTTTTCACTTTCAGTCTCTCATAATATCTTAGTACAGGAATATAATAAAGTAAATAAATGAATACAAGTATGTATTTAAATCCCCAAGACAAGAAATATGTGCTATCAGCTAGTAGAAGAGTAAGCCTGCTCCATTCTGCGATGCTGGAGCAGTGACACTAAATTTGCTGCTTCAGGTAGAATCACACCTTAATTTTTCCATCTAAACAATTGTTCATCCATTCTGACGTGTAACTTTGAGGAAAAAACGCAGTTTTCAAT
>NW_011267918.1:0-488 GCF_000146605.3 Meleagris gallopavo
GTTAATAAACTTCAAGACTTTGAGTTACATTTAAGCCCTCTGCGAGCTTGTGTTTCAGCCATTACAAAGGTAGCTGAAAAGCTGGACAGAATGGAAAACAAACAAGAAGATATAATAGACAAACTATCAACCGTGCCTGAAGCTGATAAATCCATGGAGGTAACGGATACATCAAATGGGGACCAGAATCCCCAAAACAGCCTATTGGAGGGGCTGATCAACTTGATTTCCTCCCAGCCGGTGGCATCTAATGTCTCAGCTATCAAAAGAAGACGTTCTCCTGCTCGAGCAAGTGACAACAGTAAGACCACATCACGTTTTGCCTTGTGGCATTACCTACGTGACCATGGAGAAGATATGAAGGAGTGGCAATAAACAACCTACTCCTGTACTTCAAGCACGGGTAAGAGAGTTACAAGACAATCAACCACCAAGGTGAACTTCTCTAAAAAAGGTGATTGCTCCAGTTGCTGCAGACAGTGAAGGTA
>NW_011267922.1:0-594 GCF_000146605.3 Meleagris gallopavo
GCAGGACTGCATTTTGCCTCTGGTTACTCTCTGGCACCCCTCAGCACCCAGCGTGGGCTGGGAAAAGGGCAATGCTTGATCTCTCTCCACTGAAAATTGCTTGTGGGTTGAGATCAGACTGGAATTTACATGGGCCAGAACTAAACCAAGTGGTTATAATTCTGAAATCTACTATAATTTACTCATTGTTGTCTTCTCTAGGGTTATACCACATGACACTTGAATCAAAAAGTCAAAAAACTCATCTTTTTTACCCTATGTAGGTAACTCGCCTTCTCTAAAAACCAATGAACGACATTCTTGGATAACAAAGATCTGAGGATGCTCTGTAGAAAGGAGAAACATGAACAAAGCTGTACCATACATTAAAATGGGCAAAACTGCTTCAGGCAATCCAATTGCTTTTTTTTTTTTATTAGTATTGTGTTGTGATGCTAAACAGAAAATGACAACTGTGAATAAGATAAAGGTCTTCATTGTGCATGAAAAATTTAAATTGTTACTTTAAGGAAAGATTTTTTTTTTTTAAATCCCATAAAACTATTTAACAATAACATTTTACAAATTAGGAAGGGAGAATCTTCTTGAAGTCTT
>NW_011267923.1:0-548 GCF_000146605.3 Meleagris gallopavo
GACGCGGGGACACCGTGGAGACCACGGGAACATAAAGCTGGCATGAGGGCGTCGTGGGGACATCATGGAGATATGACGCACATGAACAGGTTGGTGACAGGGACCTGGAGTTGCAGGGATGGGCAACTGAGTTACTGGAAGGCAGTGGTCAGGCTGTGTCCCCTCAGTGCCCCTGTCCCCACGCAGGAGTTCAGGAGTGAATAACAAAGCCTGGCTATGGCAGCTGGGCTTCCTTGTTATTTATTTCTGCAAAACCAAAAGACCACATCTTTTAGAATAATAAAATCTCAGATTCGTGGGGTCATGGAATCATAGAACCACAGAATCACTGAATCATAAAACCACAGAAGGAGGTGGTCATTTGGGTGGGACAAGATTCCGAAGGTCTCATCAGGAGATACGTCACATATTCTCTTTCTTAACAGCTGACAGTCAGAAATCACCACGTTATATCCAGAAGTCTGTATTTCCAGCTGCAGTGGAAATAGTGATGCCTCTGTCTGCCACTGGGATACACAGACTGGGAATCAAAGGCTGAGAGTGAAAAG
>NW_011267947.1:0-439 GCF_000146605.3 Meleagris gallopavo
TGATGTGCCATGTTGTGATGTGCCATGTTGTGATGTGCCGTGTTGTGATGTGCCACATTATGTGCCATGTTGTGATGTGCCGTGTTGTGATGTGCCATGTTGTGATGTGCCACATTATGTGCCATGTTGTGATGTGCCGTGTTGTGATGTGCCATGTTGTAATGTGCCACGTTATGTGCCATGTTGTGATGTGCCATGTTGCGATGTGCCACGTTATGTGCCATGTGCCATGTTATGATGTGCCATGTTATGATGTGCCATGTTGTGATGTGCCACCTTATGTGCCATGTTATGATGTGCCATGTTGTGATGTGCCACGTTATGTGCCATGTTGCGATGTGCCACGTTATGTGCCATGTGCCACTTATTATTTGCCACGTGCCACGTTATGATGCGCCCCGTGCCACCCCTCGGCCCCCCGCCCGGCCGCCGCCCGGTC
>NW_011267955.1:0-546 GCF_000146605.3 Meleagris gallopavo
TCCCACAAATACCTGTTTTTACACAAAAATACCCCTTTTTCTCCCACCAACACCTGTTTTTACACAAAAGTACCCCTTTTTCTCAAGAAATACCTGTTTTTAACTAAAAATACCCCTTTTTCTCCCAGAAATACCTTTTTTTACACAAAAATACCCTTTTTCTCCAAGAAATACCTGTTTTTACACAAAAATACACCATTTTCTCCCAGAAATACCTGTTTTTACACGAATATACACCTTTTTCTCCCACAAATACCTGTTTTTACACCAAAATACCCGTTTTTCTCCCACAAATACCTGTTTTTACACGTAAATGCCCCTTTTTCTCCAACAAATACCTGTTTTTATACAAAAATACCCCTTTATCTCCCACACATACCTGATTTTACACGAAAATAACCCTTTTTCTCCCACAAATACCTGTTTTTACACCAAAATACCCCTTTTTCTCACACCAATACCTGTTTTTACGAGAAAATACCCCTTTTTCTCCCACAAATACCTGTTTTTACACAAAAATACCCCTTTTTCTCCCACAAATACCTG
>NW_011267964.1:0-444 GCF_000146605.3 Meleagris gallopavo
GCAGGGCCAGCATCACCTTCATCCTCACCTTCATCATCCTCGCCTTCATCCTCACCTTCATCATCCTCGCCTTCATCATCCTCACCTTCAGCATCACCTTCATCATCCTCACCTTCATCATCCTCACCTTCATCCTCACCTTCATCCTCACCTTCATCATCCTCGCCTTCATCCTCACCTTCATCATCCTCACCTTCATCACCTTCATCCTCACCTTCATCATCACCTTCATCATCCTCACCTTCATCATCCTCGCCTTCATCCTCACCTTCATCACCTTCATCATCTTCACCTTCATCCTCACCTCCATCACCTTCATCCTCACCTTCATCATCACCTTCATCATCACCTTCATCATCCTCACCTTCATCATCACCTTCATCACCTTCATCCTCACCTTCATCATCCTCACCTTCATCATCCTCACCTTCATCACCTTCATCC
>NW_011267975.1:0-379 GCF_000146605.3 Meleagris gallopavo
GCGAGGGAAGGCGAGCGAGGCGAGGGAAAGGAAGGGCGAGGGACGGCGAGCGTGGCGAGGGAAAGGAAGGGCGAGGGAAGGCGAGCGAGGCGAGGGAAAAGGAGGGTGAAGGAAGGCGAGGTAGGCGAGCGAGGCGAGGGAAAAGGAGTGCGAAGGAAGGCGAGGTAGGCCAGGGAAATTAAGGGCGAGGGAAGGCGAGGTAGGCGAGGGAAAGGAAGGGCGAGGGAATGCAAGGTAGGCGAGGGAAAGGATGGCCGAGGTAGACGAGGGAAGCAAGGGAAAGGAAGGGCGAGGGAAGGGGAGCGAGGCGAGGGAAAGGAAGGGCGAGGGACGGCGAGCGAGGCGAGGGAAAGGAAGGGCGAGGGAAGGCGAGCGAGGC
>NW_011268000.1:0-309 GCF_000146605.3 Meleagris gallopavo
TGTGACGTCACAACCCCCAAAATGACGTCACACCACCCCATAATGACGTCACACACCCCATGTGACGTCACACCACCACATGTGATGTCACTACCCCCAAAAATGACGTCACACACCCTACGTGACGTCACAACCTCCAAGAGACGTCTCACCGACCAAAATGACGTCACACACCCCATGTGACGTCACACCACCACATGTGATGTCATACCCCCAAAATGACGACACACACCCTATGTGACGCAATACCCCAAAATGACGTCACACACCCCCATAATGACGTCACACACCCCATGTGACGTCACACCA
>NW_011268001.1:0-365 GCF_000146605.3 Meleagris gallopavo
AACACAGCTCCTTCTGGCACCCCGACTGCCAGTGCTGAACTGGATGTTCAAGGGAAAGGGTCCCTCCACCCATCATGCTACTGATGCCACTTGGAGTAAGTGGATTGCGCTGATTACGCAGCGAGCGCGGATGGGGAATCTCAACCGTCCAGGAATCCTAGAGGTGATCATGGACTGGCCTGAAAGGCAAAAAGTTTGGAACACCGCCAGCAGAAGAGATATCACGTGCTAAAGAGGCCCCACCATATAATGAACTACCCGAAAATGAGAAGACATATGCCCTATTCACAGATGGATCGTGTTGTATTGTGGGGAAACACCGTAGATGGAAAGCCGCTGTGTGGAGCCCCACACGACAAGTTGCA
>NW_011268002.1:0-308 GCF_000146605.3 Meleagris gallopavo
ATATGGGGTTTGTGACGTCATTTGGGGTGTGTGATGTCACATGGGGTGTGTGACGTCATTTATGGGTGTGGGACGTCACTTGCTGGTTGTGACGACACATGGGGTGTGTGACGTCACTTTTTTGGATTATGATGTCATATGGGGGTTTTGACATCAAATGGGGTGTGTGATGTCACGTCGGGTGTGTGACGTCATTTATGGGTGTGTGACATCATTTTAGGGGTGTGTGACGTCATTTCGGGTGTGTGACGTCACTTGGTGGTTGGGACGTCACATGGGGTGTGTGACGTCATTTTAGGGGTGTGTGA
>NW_011268021.1:0-304 GCF_000146605.3 Meleagris gallopavo
ACCAAAATACCCCTTTTTCTCCCACAAATACCTGTTTTTACACGAATATACCCCTTTTTCTCAAACAAATACCTGTTTTTACACGAAAATACCACTTTTTCTCCCACAAATACCTGTTTTTTACACGAATATACCCCTTTTTCTCCCACAAATACCTGTTTTTACACGAATATACCCCGTTTTCTCCCACAAATACCTGTTTTTACATGAAAATACCCCTTTTTCTCTCACAAATTCCTGTTTTTACACGAAAATAACCCTTTTTCTCTCACAAATACCTGTTTTTACACCAAAATACCCCTTT
>NW_011268023.1:0-309 GCF_000146605.3 Meleagris gallopavo
AAGACTCTACGTTGTTCACCAGAAATACCTATTTTATCCCCAAACATGACATTTTCTCCAGAAATACCAGATTTCTTCCCTTAAATATGACACCTTTTCCAAGAAATACTAGATTTTTCCCCAAAAATATGATATTTTCTCCAAGAAATGCCAGTTTTATCGCAAATATACGACATTTTATACCGCATAGAGCCGCTTTCTCCCGAAAGTAAGCCATTTTCTGCCAGGAACTGCAGTTTCCTCCCACAAATACCATTTTTCAACCAGAAATAGGACGTTTTCTCCCATCAATACCGTTTTTCAACCAGA
>NW_011268026.1:0-1041 GCF_000146605.3 Meleagris gallopavo
AAAAAGAAAAAAAAAAAAAAAAGCAGCAATAAAACAGAAAACCCAGATGTGTAAAGCGAAGTTTTCAGATCCAAGCAAACGCATATCCTGTCTGTCTAGGGAAAGCATGGAAGTGAAAAGAGAGATTGTATCACTTAAGAAATATGATTCATGAATTAATCCTCGTCTGCTACACCATCTGTGGCATGTGTTTCAATACCAAATCCTCTTTTTGCATCTCTTTAAAAAGCCCTTTCCCCACTGGCTGCTGGGCACCCCACAATGCCGAGGGGAGTCGGCCACTCCCACAGGTGCGCAGAGATCTCAAGGAAGGTGGGTTTCCCTCGCCCTTGCTGTCACTCATCGTGGCCCCAGCAGTGCCACGTGGCCACAGCCTGGTGCTGCCCCTGGCATACAGTAATTACAGCCCCAGTAGTTCCCTGGCACTGGTGGTGCTGATAGATGGAGGCCAGCCAGGAGCTTGGGGCCGGCACTGAAATATTGCGGGTTTGTTGCCTTTCCATTCATTTTTCTTTCACGCCTTTCTGCCTTCCTGACTCATGGCCGTGCAGCCTCTGCTTGCAATTTCTATTTGCTGTGGTAACACCCCCTGGACAAGACAGGAGTGCCTGCAAGCACTGATGCTTGCTGATGCTTGCAGCTGCTTTTTAAGCTTCTTTTTTAATTGAGCATCTAAAGGCAGGATAGCAACAGAGTGGAAAACAGCAGTGATGCCTTTTGCTGTGGTAGGAAGTACGAATGAAGTATTCAGTGAAGGCAAAGCAGAAGAACCACATTGGGCAGAGCCCCAGGGGCTGCAGCAGGGTCCCAATGGGAGGTGGTCATCTGCACATCTAGGTGCCAGGCCAGGGGTACCAGACCAGTTCCAGAACTTGCTGGTTTCTAGGAAATGCTTCCCTTGCCCTTCCTTTGTCCCACGTCTGTCCACTGTCTGGGAGGCTGTATTGGAACTGCTGAATCATAGCCTGAACCTCTGATTGAGCACCTGAAGCAAGCACTGAGTCAGCCCTTGGAGCACAGGTGAAGGCAATTCACCTGTGC
>NW_011268027.1:0-651 GCF_000146605.3 Meleagris gallopavo
AAACAAACAAACAAACAAACAAAAAAACAAGATAATTATGTAAGAGAGTGAGTTTCTCCTTGTATGCCCTATAGCAAAGTTGGAGAATAGAGCCTTCCTGGAATATGCATGGTAACAAACAATTTATTCTCACTTTAAACAATACTATTACGGTGACAGTTTTAAAATTACACATTTGCAAGGAACTATAACAAGAACATACTACAAATATTTAGAACATTGTACAGTATATTAATATATATTTTTTTCTTAGAAGCTTTAGTTTTAACCATTGTTCAAGTAAGACTTAAAGCTTGTATATTGATTCTAATTATTGATACCAGATACAAATGTTTAAAGAATTGTTGATCAAGATATTCATGATAGTGGTGGATATTACAGGAACAGTTACTGGAATGTAATCTGGAAAACCCACCTGTAGATTCTCATACATTTCAAGTAAATTTTGCTTCAACAAAGCTCTAGCATGTTGATCCATTTCTCTTTGTTCCAAAGCCAGTTCTCGAAGTTGCCTAAAATGGTTAATTTTTTCCACTTTGCATTTCTCTTGCTGTTGAATTATAGATTCATTTCTTAGCATGGATTCAGACGTTGTTTTTCTGAAGGAAATAGAAAGATATTTGTCTCATGTCAAGTACAGTTTCATATGGT
>NW_011268036.1:0-480 GCF_000146605.3 Meleagris gallopavo
ATCCTGGCACTGCTCCTAAGCTACTTGCACAAGTCGGAGCCCTGGCTGGTGCCGGGGGAAGGGGGTGGGACTGGATGAGAGGGAGCGATTGCTTCCCCTTGCAGGAAAGGCTCGTGCAGGTGAGCCCTTCTTTGCCCTGGGCAGGTGCCTTTCAGCCACAGCAGCCCCTCTTCTTTATTTTTTGCAAGTTGCCCCACAAAAGAAGGAGCCCGAGAGCCATGCGCGTATGCCTGTGCTGTGGAGCAGAGCCGATGGGCCAATACACCTCTAGAGCCCCTGATGCTGGGGCAGGAATTTCAGCAGGAGGCTCTTTTGCACATGAACACTGTTTCTTCTTCTCTTTTCAGCCTGACAATCATCCTGGAAACTGCTGGCCCTTCCCAGGAAGTCAAGGGCACGTCTTCATGATGTTGCCCAGGGCCATCTTTCCCACGGCAGTCACACTAACCCACGGAATTCCGGCAAATGCGTACCATGCAG
>NW_011268038.1:0-320 GCF_000146605.3 Meleagris gallopavo
GCATTATTGATATGCCACCAAAGGAGCTGACCCCCTGGTGGAGAGGCAAGCACGGCTTCCAGGTAGGCACCAGCTTCAGACTTGAGCATGCCACTTCAGTAAAGGCAGAAATCTCACTTAGAGCTGCTCTGCCTGCACAGGATAGCTTCTGCACGTAAAAGGTTTCCCTGTGTCAGTGTCAGAGGATCTTGCCTTTGGCTGCAGATGTAGAAAAATTATTACCTTTATGCAGGCCATTGTCTGCTGGGTAGTCTTACGGAGCGCCAGGCAAGCATGTTCCAAGGAAAATATTATGTTGCTTTTGGTTTAACAGTTCAGAC
>NW_011268041.1:0-2051 GCF_000146605.3 Meleagris gallopavo
GCGAATTCGAGCTCGGTACCCGGGGATCTCAGTGACAGACTCAAATCCACATTTATCCTTCTAAATAAATGCTTTAAGCATGAAAAGACAAAAAAGAGATCAATAAATTTAGCACTGCAGTCACCATTGTAATGGAATTTATTTTTGCACGAATGTCTTTCTTTAGCACTCACCACAGGTCTTTTAATAGCAGAAGGACTTTCACTAATTTAAATAAGCACTTGACATTCACATTCTTCCTTCAACTTTGAAACTCTCTTTGCTAAGTTTGCAAGTCCCTGTCTGATAGTTGTGGGACACATAGGTGCCCGGAGGACATACACTGTTTAAAAGTTCTGATGTTCTAAAAATGGATTAATCAATCAGAAGTAGCATAAAGATTAACTGGAAATAACCTTCATGTCATGCAGCCTTACCTGTTAGTTTTTCCAAACATAAATTTTTCATTTTCTCAGTAGGACAGAAAACAAGCCCCTAAAGCAATCTGCTCTCAACAAAAATCTATATTGTTCTACCCAGTTTTGGAAGAAAGAAGAAAAAGGTCTTATTTTCATGAGGAATACTGAGGTTCATAGTTGTTTGAGTTATGGAAAGTCTTTAACAAAGTCTTGAATGTGTTGAATGATGTTTCATGAAAGTTTTCCCCCATACATTTTCTGTAATGCTTAATATTTCATCATTTCATTTTTTAATGCTATTGGTATTCTGTGTTTCATTTTAGCGAGCCAAGAGACAGAGGGATAAATAACAAGGTAGAATTGACACAAACATTCAAGCAAGATGATTAAAGAACAGAGCAAAATAATTGGGTCGTAAAGCTGCATTTAAGACTAATACAACAGGTCTGTTGTCAACACACCACAATTATCAGAGGCTTAATTATCATCAGGATCGCTGCTTTTTAGCTAGATTCTGAAACAGATTTGCTTGGATAATGTTTCTGAGTCTTGAACAAGAGAAGATTTTGAATAAATTTTCTCATCACTGACTCCTAATGTGATTTTCCACTCATCTTGTCTGAGGCTGCACTCATTCTCTCAAGATGCAATGTCATGGGAACAAAGTCATGGTGCCTACTGTGTCAGTTGCTCAGCTAAAACCATGAAAGATGAATTATAAGGCAAGCTGGGAACTTCAACCTCCTGGTTCTTTTGTCTTGACCTCCAGAGCTTCTTCTGCTCTGAAAGGAACCAGCATTCCAGTCTGATGCTTCACATTCTCTTAAACTTTTCATATTTGAAAAGCAAAACTGAACCTGCATGAGGAGGGAGTGAATCCATCTGCCATTTGTCAGAACAGAAGGGAAGGAGAAAGGGCTTCTGACGTTGGAGATGCAGTCCGTATGACGTCCAGAGACTCAGGCCATTGAATGGCAGGAGCAGGCTGACTCAGATTAGCAGCAAGCTTCCAGGAGATGAAGCAGATAGAACATTCAGAACCCATATCACTTTTCTCTCCCCAACCTCTTTGCAAATTTGAGTTATCTGTCTCTTCCCCTTGCTCCCATGCAGCCTCCACAGTGAGACAGTGCTCCAACTAAGAATGGTGTCTGACTGCAATGCAGTCTCCAGCAGTGCAGTGTATGTGACAGCTCTGCAACACGCGTGCAATGTGGCTGTGCGGACTTTGAAAAGGGAACTATTTCAGGTTCAGGTAGCAGGTTCCAAGTGCAAGCTGTTTTTATAGAGATGTCAAATGCACAAGCAAACTGAACCTGAACTTTAGTATGCAGAATAGCAGCCTTCAGCCAGTGACCTTTCATACTGAAAAGTTTTCAGTCCCTTGAGTGCAAGAGCAGGGATTCTGTTTTCGTGTTTGCTGTGCGAGAATTTGAAGCAAAATGACTGTACTGTTGGCCTGCACTGAGGCATAGAAGAACAGCAGGAGGTTTAAAAGCAATGGCAAGCAGCAAGCTGCTCCCAAAGCCAAGCTCTTCTGCAAGAACATTCAGAGAAACGGCAGTTCAAGTGCTAAAAAAGAATAGTTAGAAAAAGATGAAGATATTCCACAGAAATAATTGTGTACATTGCTACTGCTCTCTGTAGCTTTTC
>NW_011268044.1:0-334 GCF_000146605.3 Meleagris gallopavo
TAAAGCAGGAATTTAAACATATTTGGATTTGGTTTGTCACTTTGTTTTTTTTTTCTTGCTTAGTGATATAATGACTTTTGGCTGTTTAAATTTCAGTCTGGAACCAATGCTGGCTGTCTCTCCTCTTTCTGGGCATAAAATGGGGGAGACCAGAAAGACAATGATTGGAATGTAAACCAATCATAATTGCCAGTGCCCAGGTATAAGATTATTGGCCACTGTTTCTATTGTACACAAGCTTAGCTAGCATAAAAAGCTTTTTACTTGGCTGAATACTTCACTAATAAAGGCTACTGAAGAAAATAAAATCAATAGCAAGTAAAAGTATGAGCTT
>NW_011268046.1:0-378 GCF_000146605.3 Meleagris gallopavo
AGTCCTGGAAAGGGTATATGCAGCAGGATGTTAAATGAAGTAAGTGGCTAGGAAAAAAAAAAATACAGGCAGCCATCTCAATGCTAATGGTATGCTTGGTGATTTTGAATAATTAACTTTATTAGCTCCGTGGAAATGAGAACATTACATGCAGAGCTGACTGCAGTTACCATATGTCAGACTGCCACCTGATGTGGTGATACTTCACAGTATTCATATGTTAAAGAGCATACTGCAGGGAAACAGTTTTATGGAATAATTCCACAAACAGCAGAGGATTATATCTGAGCACCCAAGGATGTAATTACATAGTAATAGATGTGTATCTGGAACAGATACGCAATACACAGAGTTTGAATAGACCACCTCATGTGCTCC
>NW_011268048.1:0-335 GCF_000146605.3 Meleagris gallopavo
AGGAAGGCTTCTGGTTTGTTTGTGTCTTCTAAGCACCAGCATGCTTGGATTGTATGGATCCATTTAGTTTTCAGGTGGAACTAATTTGCTCTGGTAATCAACAGATGTCACACAAATCTGAAGTATAAACCCTTCACGGCTGGCAGCTATACAGATATGATTGCATATGTGCATTTATTTGTGTATGGTCACCCTACTAATGAATTTTCATTTCCCAGCAAGGACATTTTATGTTTTTTTTTATTTTTTGTTTTTTTCTGGGTACGTTTATTATTGCCTTATGATGGTACAGGTAAGAGCTGATAGCATCCCACTAGCCCTTCTACTGGTCTCAG
>NW_011268050.1:0-330 GCF_000146605.3 Meleagris gallopavo
AGAGCATCAGTTAGAGAAGTGATTCTCTTAGTTTTTCCCACTCTCAGCCAATTCTTCATGTCATCTTATTCCACCTGCTATCAAAGCCTGAAGTGCTGCTGCTGTGCACAGGCAACGGTAGCAAAAGTAGGAATTTTAAACAGATCCTAGAGATTATTCAACAAAAAACAAAAAAACAAACAAACAAACAAAAAACCCACAACAAAACAGAGTATTAAAATGTGTAACAGGCAGTGCCAGAAATCTGAATTATTCTATGTTACATACATAAATTAATGACAACAAAATCCAGTGTTTAACCTGGTTAGAACTCAGACCATTTGATGTATA
>NW_011268057.1:0-308 GCF_000146605.3 Meleagris gallopavo
CTAATGTCCAAATCTCTCCTGGCAGAACTTGAGACCATTTCTTCATGTTCTATCACTTGTCACCTGAGAAAGGGACCTATGCTGTCCTGGCTGCAGCTCCTTTCTGGTAGTTGAAGAGAGTGATGAGAAATTAGACTACTAAAAATGCTATTTTTAAAAGGAATGTATAGTTCTCATTGTATAGAGAAGCAGTTAGCTACCTAGTATACTGTACTTGTTGGCTCTGACAAGGAACAAAAAAAAAAAAAAGATAAAAAATAAAATACTAGTAGTCTTTAGGGGTTACTTTAAAATCTAAGCCTGAGTCA
>NW_011268058.1:0-377 GCF_000146605.3 Meleagris gallopavo
AGACTAGAGATAGATAGGAGGCTGGCTTTAAAAGAACTACTTGCTGATGGTGAGAAATCCTGACTGAAGACAAATGAATCCTCTACTGCAAAACCACACCTGCTTTGGTTTGGATACTTTCTTTCAGAGAGCCAGTTCACAACAGTCCCCCCAGTGGAGAAGCCCAGAACACCAACAAATAGATATGAACTGACAGCAACTGAGATTCTTCCTGAGAGGAGGTAAAAGCACAGTTGTCTGTATATGTTTTTGGTTAGAGCAGTGCTGCCTTAATCAGTGAACAGCCTAGGAAGCGTTCTTCACAACAGCAAGCTATATTTCTTTTCTCGTGGATAAAATTTTCCTAAATCCTACTTTCTGTATTCACTGGGAAACAC
>NW_011268061.1:0-323 GCF_000146605.3 Meleagris gallopavo
CGATTCTGTGAAGTTTAAAGAGATTAAAAAAACCTGTATAATTACAGGTCAGAAACATTACAGTGAGACTACTGTGCTTTATGTTTAAAGGAATGCCAAACAGTACATTGTCAGAAGAGAAAAAGACAATGAAGCACCGATTTTCATTTCACGAGCATCTTTTAGTCAACTATCATTTAATATAATAAAAGTTAAGGAGGGCCATTTGACAACTTTTATCTGTATTGTGATTAAGAAGTTCATAGTTCAATGCAAACAATGAATCTCCTTGTCTGAGAAAATCACAGGACTCCATCCTGCTGAATCTTCTGGTGTACCCTAAG
>NW_011268062.1:0-460 GCF_000146605.3 Meleagris gallopavo
AATCACAACACTTAAAGTGCTGCAGTACTGCAGAGTGTCGGACAGGCTCTGGAGCACCTCCTTCTTTGGAAATGCAATAGATTGCCTAGCATGTATCAGGTGCGTTCTCGAGATGTCACCGAGAGTACATTTAGCTGCACAGGTCCGACCTTGGCCGGCAGCCCGATGCCCACACTGCCACTCCCTCCCTCTGTCCGCAGCAGGAGAGGGTGGAGAATAAGATGGGAAATCTCCATCAAGCGCGAACACTGAGACAGGGAGCTCACTCACCAATCATCTTCCCAGGCAAAACTATCTCAACGTGCACTGAGTGCCTTTACTTTATTGCTAGTTGCAAACAGCGGTGGACTGCAAGGCACAAAACGCTTCCCACCTCTCCCCTCTTGCTCCTTCCCAGGCTCACTTTCTCTCCTTTATACGCAGTGCTCGGACCTCACCTCCCCACGTGCCTCGGGACCCA
>NW_011268070.1:0-344 GCF_000146605.3 Meleagris gallopavo
GGGTGGATGTCTGCTTCTCTTCCTTTGCTCACTTAAGTTGGTGATCTCCCTCACACTGAGGTGAGTAGGGCCTCTCCATCTCAACCCTTCCTTTGTTTAATCGGTTTTGGGGTTGATACTTCTTGCTTTGTGATGGTGTTGTGGTTTGTTTATTTTGAAAAGTGGGGCTGTTAAGAGCAGTATCCTACTGTTATCAGCTTGAATCAACCTCAGATGGGTGATAGATTCTCTGGGTATTGAAGGCCTAGCATTTTCAATATGCTTGGTATTTGTTCCAGGATATAGAAGCAAAGGTGTCTCAGTCGCAAGGTTCATGAGCTGAAATACGAGTTTTCAGAGGTCCT
>NW_011268080.1:0-366 GCF_000146605.3 Meleagris gallopavo
TGATGTGTTAGCTGCAAAGGGTGTGATGTCAAACTGAAGCCTAAGCATTATAACCTCTTGCAACGGAGTGCACCAGAACATCAGCTACATCAGCTGCACAGCTGGCCAAAGTGAGCAAAGGGAGGAAGGGTGGTCTTTGAAGAACTCATCTGAGCAAGAAAAAAGAAAACCAAACACAGTTAAAAAAGACAGTTTTCTCCTAACATAAAAAGAATTATGACTTTTTCCTCTGCAGCAATCACAAGAGAGATGACTGAAAAAGCTGAGTGCTCCTTTTTAATGCTCCTTCAATAGGAAATACTATTGGAACACATGCAGAAAATATCAGGGATGCAAGAAAACTTGAAGAGGCAAAGTGACTTTATT
>NW_011268081.1:0-526 GCF_000146605.3 Meleagris gallopavo
AGCCAACTAGTTAGTTTTGCAAATTTTTTCTCCTTGAAGTAGTTTCCAAGCTACATGAAAATGGCAGAATAAACTGGAAATTTTTCTAAGGCATTTGACCTTATATATATTTTTTTTTGGCTACATTTTCTCAAAAAAGGTGAGTGTTTAGTCCTTTCATGAAGAACTATTTTTTTTCTCTGCTTTCTCAGATATTTATATCTGTGAGGATTCTGTTGAATACAAAGAGGTTAGATTGATATGAATGATGAAAGTAGAAGTAGTATACAAAATGAGAAGTTTGAAACAATGATGTTATTGTGTAAAAGCCATTCAATTTCCTGGAAGCACTAAATATTATATTTCTCATGTTAAAAGTTGAAAATAAAGGGTGTTTCACTTGGGAAAAGTCAGGTTTGCAGCTTCAGTTTTGAAAGTTTGACATCTCCTTGTTTGTAGAGAAATAGTAATATACAGTGACATAAGAGTTACTATTGTACTCAGCTCAGTTGTGCAAGCCTTTCTTTACTGCTTCCGAATGAGACAT
>NW_011268083.1:0-337 GCF_000146605.3 Meleagris gallopavo
GAACACTCTGTTGTGTGTGTGCTAGTCAGAGGTAGGAACTAGTTAAAAAAAAGACTGCTGTAGAAATGGCAGAAAATTAATTGAGGCATTTTGCCTGGATTTGGGGCACTGTTCAACAAACGCAAGGCTGTCGGAAAAAATCAGAACAATGAAGAATGATGTTATATCGCTTCACAGCAACTGCAGTCTCTCAAATGCCTTCTCAGAATTTAAGGGGTTTTTTTGTATAAATAGAGAAAACAATCTGTTGTTACATAATAAATTAGCGTTGAGCATGTTGACAAAAATAAGGACTGGGTTTTGTATAAACAAAATGGAATCTTTATGTAAATGTTAT
>NW_011268084.1:0-1050 GCF_000146605.3 Meleagris gallopavo
AGCTTCAGGCTTGAGAGCGCAGCTTCGGTCAAGTCAGGAATCTCAGCTCAGAGCAGCTCTGCCTGCACAGGATGGCTCATGGATGTTAAAGGTTTCCCTGTGTCGGTGTCAGAGATGGTCTTTGTAGGAAACTGCCTCCTCAATTCACTTAGAAGCAAGAGCCTTCACAACATGCATTAGGTTGTGGCCACTGAACCGCCTCTTTGGAAATACAGCAGCTAAGACACGTGTTTCAGTGTCTCCGAGCATCTGTGTTTGCACCCATGCAGAACGTGAAGCTAGTGTCTTTTAGGAAGTCACTGCCTGTCATGCCGCGGTAGGGTAACAGACCCTCCGCGTGCTTGTTGCTCTGCTGGCTGCGGGACACTGGGTAGCTCGGAGCTGGGGGTCGCAGCTGCATCTCAGTCAGCAAGCAGGAATTTCATAGGCTGTGCTAACTCAGATAATATAGCTGCATCAATCGATCGTAATACGTAACTTCTGTATGAAGTCTTTCCCTCCAGGCACACTTGAGATTTAGGAGCGCGTAGCATACTTGTTCTCTCCTTGCTCCATTCGCAGTTTTATGGATACTTGGCTGCAAATGTTGAATAATTATTACTTTTCAGCAGGCCATTTTTCTGTTGGATAGTCTTAGGGAGCGTCCGGCAGGCACGTTCCGATGAAAATGTTACGTTTTACCAGTTCAGGCCTAAGAAACGCTGCCTTCAGTATTGCACCTCTCTTCTTCTTCTTCTTGTTACAGGTTGGATTTTTCCCTAGTGAGTGTGTGGAGCTCATTAAAGGAGAAATTCCGGAGTGCCTCATCAATTCAGTGCCAAAGCCAGGTACAGATGTTACATTTGATGGTGCAGGGAAGCAAAGTGGAGTCTTTTTTGGGGCGTGTTCCGTGTTTAATAGCTCCCTTATCCATCCCACGTTTTCCTCTGTGCTGACAATCCTTCACGCATACCACGGGGCGTATGGCTGGTGCTTTGTAGCAGTGAGAATGAGGGAGGGCAAAGGCAGTTCTCCTGCAAGTCAGTACGAGGCTGAGAACAGCCAGTGTCC
>NW_011268086.1:0-340 GCF_000146605.3 Meleagris gallopavo
TACGTGCCACTTTTGTGCGGAAGAAGAAGGGCTTAAGGAAGACAACAAGGATCGCAGCACAGATCCAAGTAATGCTGCTGCTCCGTGGCAAATACTGCGTCTTCCTCACGCACCAAATGAGGCCAAAGAACAGGATAAAGACTCCGGGAAAGGCCCAGATGTGCCAGTGCCGGAGGGCAGCAAGGAGCGGGGCTCCCTTGGCCACCCAGTTCTGCCATTGCTTCCACTGCACCGTCTTGGTCAGCAGCTGAGCATATGCAGCTGAACCTGCTCATACATATTGCCACACGTGAGGTGAATTGCCAGACGGATGATTCCCATAAAGGCCAGGGCGATGAAG
>NW_011268092.1:0-324 GCF_000146605.3 Meleagris gallopavo
GAAAACAAACAAACAACAGGTGGACTATGTTATGCAAATCCAGATTTGAAATACTGGTCAAAATTTTGATCTTATTGATCAAAAGCAACTCCCCTGCACCCACCTTGATCTAGCATTCACTCATTTGAGACTGAACTTTTCTTCTAAAACCACAGAAGGTTAAAAAAAATAATCTAGGAAATTCAGCATGAACAGTTTAATCCAAAACTTCTCAGAAACATTTCAAGTTTCTGAGCAAAAAGAAAAAAAGCAAAAACTCTGTTTTTACATACACAAAGTAATATTATTTTTAAGAGTTCACAACTGCTTGAGATAATGAATTTA
>NW_011268096.1:0-319 GCF_000146605.3 Meleagris gallopavo
TTAAAAATATATATTTAGAAGTATTAAAACAAAATTGTAAGTTCATAAGATATCTTAAGTACTAGCAAATGAGTTCCAGAGATGACTGTAGATTTAAAAAATTCAGTGTTAAAAGTATTCTGCATTTTTCTTTCTACATTTCCAAATTCTACTTTGTCAGAATTTTGAATGCCCTGATAATGAAAAGTTAACCCTAACAACTCTATGCATGTGAATGTTAGTCTGCTGATATTCTTTTTCTTACTTTTTTTCCTCTCTTCTTTCTACAGATATGTCTCTCTCTCTCTCTCTTCTTTTTCTTTTTTTTTTTTCCTTTTTT
>NW_011268098.1:0-319 GCF_000146605.3 Meleagris gallopavo
TGGTCAGTTTTATGTCGGTGCCATCTGGTACACAAAAAGGCATAAAGAAGGAGGAAAAATGCACTTGGAAAAATACGTAACAGCAGGAGAAAAATGTGGCACGTAATAACTTCGTATAGCATACATTATACGAAGTTATACGGCATTAAATTCTCTGAAAAGACATCAGCAGCACTATTCACTGATGTGTTTTGTAAGCATAGATTTGATACAATTCCACAAGAGATTTTAATTTCCTGCTAACAGCTATAGTTCATGATCATAACTGAGATAAACATAAATTCTAGCTGCTGAGCTTGCAGGACTGATACAATTTTTA
>NW_011268099.1:0-308 GCF_000146605.3 Meleagris gallopavo
TGAAAACTGCTGCGGTGACAGAGCAAGCACAGAGGCTGTGTCCCTGTATTCTCTGAAAATAGAGTTTGCTTTGGACTCCAGTCCTGTAAATAAAAAAAAAAATCCCCTCTTGCCAGCTGTACAAAGAAAGGAAGTGACATCACTCTGAAAATAAGTATAGAAATAGGTTTTCTGGAAATATTTATACTTTGTTGTTGAGTAGAATGCTGAATGTACAGCCAAGCAGAGCCCACTGCTCAGTTTGTACCACTTGAAAAGGGGAAAGTTTTAAACTTATAAAGATTCTCAGTCTAAGGTATTTTTTTTTT
>NW_011268102.1:0-368 GCF_000146605.3 Meleagris gallopavo
CATGTTTTAGATTGAACTGCTGCTTCTTCTTTAAATAGACACACTCAAGTTAAGAAGAATAAATACTTTGTACAAGACTGAATTCTTCCCAAGAGAAGGAAATGCTTTACGTGGAAACTAAAAATGTCTTGTAATGTCAAGATTTGACTAGTTGTAACTAATTCCATACATACCACTATACATAAAGAATATTACCTCCTGGACACTTTTTAGATTCTTGGATTATTACACCCTATATTCTTCTTCTTCTCCTTTTTTTTTTATTTTTTGAAGTTTACTTTTTATTTCTATTTTATTTATTTATTTAATGAGGTAGTTCTGTTTGTCTTTTCTTTACTTCTCCTATTTCTGTTTGCCTAAAGCAGGTA
>NW_011268105.1:0-385 GCF_000146605.3 Meleagris gallopavo
GTAGCAGGATGGGGTGCTGCTACCTCAAGAAACACACTCATTATTCGGGCATCCGTGTTAAAGCACAAGAAAGGAGCCATGTTCAATTACAAGAGACAAGCTGTAGGAGGATGGGGAGACACTACTCAAAATACAAACCTCATCCATCCACCTGTGCTCCAGCAGACGGGAGGAGCTGTAGGAGGATGGGTAAACACTACTCAAACAAATACAAACCTTGGCCATCCTCCCCTGACCCAGCACACGGGAGGAGCTGTAGGAGGATGGGGTGCTGGTGCCCCAAGGAATAGAAACCTTATCCGTCCAGCCATGTTCCAGTACAGTGGAGGAGCATTTGGAGGATCGGGAGCCACTAATCAGTCAAATACAAACCTCATCCATCCAC
>NW_011268111.1:0-319 GCF_000146605.3 Meleagris gallopavo
AAGTATAACACGAAGAATTCTCAAAAATCAATAAAATTGAGGAAGAGTTCCTATACTTGCAGGACCAGACTTTTTAAAAAGAAAATAAAAACATCATAGATGAGTTAGGTGAGAGGGATCTCTGGAGTCTCAAGTCCAATCTACTCTGACTGGGACTCTTGCTGTCTCTATTTCTGGTTGGTCACAGCCTTGAAAACTTCCACAGAATGGTGCAAAACTTCTAAGGAACTTCTAAGAAAAGCTGATAGTATCAATGAAGAAAAAAAACAAACTTAAAAGAATAAGAGAATTAAAACACTTTAAAATATATCAAGAACAA
>NW_011268112.1:0-302 GCF_000146605.3 Meleagris gallopavo
TGAAAGTTCTAGTTCTATTTTTTTCTGTACTTCTGTATTTCCATTATCACAGTATTGTAATTGTGCCAATACTAGTAGTATCTTTTTGAAATTCTTAGCTGAAATTACAAACTTTGCATAGAAAATAAACATCCCAATATATGCCCATGTTTAAATCTAAACTCAAACTATATATTTTATTGCTATGACATGATCTGAATTTTTAAAATGGAGAGGAACTGTTGTTTTTAACTAGGTGTTAATTTATTGTTGTTCAAATTTTGAGGAACTTGTGACCTATGGTAGTTCTTATATTTCTATTT
>NW_011268114.1:0-314 GCF_000146605.3 Meleagris gallopavo
ACTTGCTTAGCTAGGCCTGTGCTAGAGTCTTGTAAGAGCTTCTTTTTCTTCTAAATTACATTACAAACCAATTAACTAATTTCAATTGCTTGTTAAAGCTTTTGTTTTCTAAAAGTAAAGAGCTTTCTTTAAGCTTGGGATACTATCATTGCCTTCTTTTGGGGCTGGAAAAGCTTTTTCACACACACCCCCTTTTTTTTTTCCCCAGTGAGTGATTGTTATCTGTATTATCTGTGCATTAAAAAAAAAAAAGAAACAGGTATTATAGAAATGTTGTCATGATCTCAGAGAGAAGCAATGGGTACTATACTAAA
>NW_011268116.1:0-435 GCF_000146605.3 Meleagris gallopavo
CTCATCTTCAGTTGTAATGTCCTCATACATAACTTGCCTTTTCTACCTTTAAGGATACATTGGAATGACCTAATGACTTCAAACAGCAGCTACAACTGTAAACAAAAGCCATGATCTTGTGCCTCAGTTATCTACGACTAAAATCCTAAAGAAATACCAGAAAACACTTAATTTGGCATTCCATAACAACAAACTGAAAAAAAATCACCATACAAAAAAAAAACCCAAACCCTTAGAGCGGTTGGAAGTCTAATCATGGGCATCTAAAATTTTCCAATTCTGAAATCATGTCCTATGTTTTCAGACCAGATGCTGTGTAAGGCCAGCACTCTAAAGACCAAAGCAAGTTTCTATCACTGACTACTGCTCTGAGTATTTACTTGGGATTTACAGGTCAGGAGTCCATTGCTGGCTCAGAGCAAAGATGCATTTCAT
>NW_011268117.1:0-359 GCF_000146605.3 Meleagris gallopavo
TATATGCTGGAATTTCAAGGCATGTGTGAACTATCTGCATTGACTTATGAAGCATGTGTGGGTTGTCAAACAGAAAGAAGTTACTCCTCACTAAATGCCAAATTCAACTCTAACTGGAGTATCTAAGGAAAAATATAGTTCCCATAATGTGAATTCATTTCATACTTCCTCTGCACTGATCTCTCTCTTGAAAAAGAGAAGTTATTGTTATGTAAGAATCTTACATTCTTAGTATTCTCCTAAATTCATTGACAAGAGAAAAAAAACCAAAACCAAATTAAAAGTTAAAAAAATAAAAATAAACAAACAACAAAAAAAACAACAAGCATGTATAATGTCTCCCGCAGACATTAGTTTTT
>NW_011268118.1:0-302 GCF_000146605.3 Meleagris gallopavo
AAACCACAGCCAGCAAGTTAACCAAATACAAGTTTTAAGAGCCATGGGCACAGACCAAAAAAAAAACAAAAAACCTGTTTTTTTTTAAAAAAGTATCTATTTGTATGCGTGTTTTGTTTTGTTTTGTTTTCCTAGCCTATTTGTTTGTTAGTTACGGAATTTCTCTTTCCTTCTAAAGCAAAAACCAAAAAATTGCGGGGGTGTGGGGGGGGAATGGAAGGAAATACGCATCTCAAGAGCCTTATCTGTCCTGAAGTAAAGTTTGCTGGTTTATGACCACAAAGTACACAGACGATCCGTTT
>NW_011268119.1:0-394 GCF_000146605.3 Meleagris gallopavo
CCAGGTTTGATGAGGCCCTGGGCAGCCTAGTCTAGTGGGTGGCAAGTCTGCTCACAGCTAGTGGTTGGAACTTGATTTTTAAGGTCCCTTGCAACATAAGCCATTCTACAATCCCACCTACTTCTCAACCTGAGCAAGGGAGGGGGGTGGAGATACCTTCCCTTGCCACTGCCAGATTCTGAGAAGTCTGCCATAGGCCTGCCCATCATTGCTAACAGTGGGGATACACTCTCCACATCAATATTTTTAAAAAGCTGAACACATCAATCATATAAAAATTGCACATGATTTCAAAAGGTAGTTGAAATGTTAATAATGATAACAAAAAAAAAAAAAGAATTAGTGCATTAAAACTAGTTTGCTTCCAGAGAACTGAAGGGGAACGAAAATAGGC
>NW_011268122.1:0-408 GCF_000146605.3 Meleagris gallopavo
TAGAGATGCAGAACTGTGTTGGGGTTTTTTTTTGTTTGTTTGTTTGGTTGAATTTGGTTTTTGTTTGTTTTGTTTGTTTGTTTTTGTTTGTTTTTGTTGGATTACCAAATTTTTATGTGCTAAAGATTTATTCTAGTGACAAGATCAGAGTTCAAGTTAAATTTGGATGAGCTTCCAAGCATTCTTGTGATTACCATATCTTAATATTTGGGTGCTTCTTGGTTATTAACTATACCAGTTTCTTTACTGTGCAAAATCTGGTCTAAGAAAGCTATGTGAAAAAAAAATCCTCAAGATTTCTGTTATTTCTTGATTAAGGAACTTCTGAAAATGATATTTCTCTTTGAAGTTGCTGCTATATGTCGTCATGCTTAGCCCAGTTTGCCCTGTTTGTTTTAGATTCTTGTC
>NW_011268128.1:0-377 GCF_000146605.3 Meleagris gallopavo
TTGACTAGCAAAGCTAAATATATATTGTACACTAAACAAAGTGTAAAGAAAAAAAACAACACGAGTACAAGATGTGGTCATGCTGCTCCCTCTTTCCAACAGGGCAGACTGGCAGTATTTGAAGACATTTCTTAGATCAAAAAGCAGCAGCAAAAAGCAGAAAAGGCATCAGGCATCCCAAAAAGTTACCAATCACGAGGCTGCCTGAACGAGGACACAGCTCCATCCTCAGCTCCCAGGCTGCACACAGCCTCCAGTCTTCTGCTCTGTCTCTAAAGAGTCAGTTCTCATCAAGCAGAAGTGAACAGACAACTCCCAGCTTCAGGAATGTTACACGTGAGGTTTATGAGATGCTTCACTAATAATATAAAGTAGGG
>NW_011268129.1:0-371 GCF_000146605.3 Meleagris gallopavo
TTCGCGCACTGAGCTGGGGGACGCCCTGCCCGAGGATGGAGCGGCTCAGGATGTGAGGCCCGGACCACCAGCCCGCGGTGAACGTGTAGGGTTGGACCCTATAGGTGTATATAGTGTGGGGTGGGGGGCGTGTAGGGTAGAAGCAGCGCCGCGCCGCCAGCAATGCAGGGGCTGGGATGTGGGGCGCGGCGGGACGGCTGTAGAATAAAGCACTTCTGTCTGGGGGATGTGGGTGAGTCGTGTTGGGGCGGGGGGGGCTCTGCTGTGACCTCAGCCCAGCGCACAGGGGAGGTGCAGGGGCTGGGAGCGATGCCTTGGATCACGCTGCCCCAAATCAAGGCGTTTCTTGAGGAAGCAGGACCCTACGAGTC